>NW_027514557.1:0-179645 GCF_048772815.1 Callospermophilus lateralis | reverse complement strand
TGGCAAACCACTCTCAATGAAAGTGCTTTTCCACAGTCCTGTTCCTAGGGGTAACTTGAAGCGGATACAAATCCTAGAGACAAAACTGAGAACTCCTTTGTTTTTTCAAGTTTCAAAGAGCTACTTCGAACCATATTGTATTTAGAGTTCCAAATTCTTCTATCTATATAGGACAGAACAGAGTGAAACCTAAATATAAAAACTGCTACTGTAGACGAACGCTTCAACCTAGAAGAACAAAATTTGGTGAGCCAAGTGAGATTTGTGTACTGATCATTATGACCAAGTGTCATCAAGATTGCGTGAAAAAATATTTGCTGGTATTTCGGAAACTCGTTATTTCTTAGAAGCGTGGCAACCCCTCTCAATGAAAGTGCTTTTCCACAGTCTGTGCCAGGGCAACTTGAAGAGGAAACAAACCATAGAGACAAAACTGAGAACTCCTTTATTTTGTCAAGTTTCAAAGAGCTACTACAAACCATGTTGGATTTAGAGTTCCAAATTCATCTATCTATATAGGACAGACAAGAGTGAAACCAAAAATAAAAACTGCTTCTGATAACGAACGCATCAACCTAGAAGAAGAAAATTTGGTGAGTCAAGTGGGATTTGTGTACCGATCATTTACCACCAAGTATCATCAAGATTGGGTGAAAAAATATTTGCTTTTATTTCGGAAACTCATAATTTCTTGGAAGCTTGGCAACCCCTCTCAATGAAAGTGCTTTTCCACCGTCTGTGCCGAGGGCTACTTGAAGAGGAAACAAACCATAGAGAAAAAAAATGAGAACTCCTTTATTTTGTCAAGTTTCAAAGAGCCACTACAACCATGTTGGATTTAGAGTTCCAAATTCATCAATCTATATACAAGAGAAGAGAGTGAAACCTAACCATAAAAACTGCTACTGTGGAAGAACGATTCAACCTAGAAGAACAAAATTTGGTGAGCCTAGTGGGATTTGTGTACTGACCATTACCACCAAGTATCATCAAGATTGGGTGAAAAAACATTTGCTGGTATTTCGGAAACTCGTTATTTCTTAGAAGCTTGCAAACCCTCTCAATGAAAGTGCTTTTCCACAGTCTCATCATAGGGCTGCTTGAAGCGGAAACAAATCATAAAGACAAAACTGTGAACTCCTTTATTTTGTCAAGTTTCAAAGAGCTACTACAAAACCATATTGGACTTAGAGTTAAAATTCATCTATCTATATAGTAGAGAACAGAGTGAAATCTAAATATACAAACTGCTACTGTATACGAACGCTTCAACCTAGAAGAATAAAATTTGGTGAGCCAAGTGGGATTTGTGTACCGATCTTCACCACCAAGTATCATGAAGACTGGGTGAAAAAGTATTTGCTGGTAATTTGGAAACTCGTTATTTTTAGAAGCTTGGCAACCCCTCTCAATGAAAGTGCTTTTCCACCATCTTTGCCTAGGGCTACTTGAAGAGCAAACAAACCATAGAGGCAAAACTGAGAACTCCTTTATTTTGTCAAGTTTCAAAGAGCTACTACAAACCATATTGGATTTAGAATTCCAAATTAATCTATCTATATAGGAGAGACAGACTGAAACCTAAATATAAAAACTGCTACAGTAGACGAACGCTTCAACCTAGAAGAACAAAATTTGGTGAGCCAAGTGGGATTTGTGTACTGATCATTGCCACCAAGTGTCATCAAGATTGCAAGAAAAAATATTTAATGGTATTTCGGAAACTCGTTATTTCTTAGAAGCTTGGCAACCCCTCTCAATGAAAGTGCTTTTCCACAGTCTGTGCCTAGGACTACTTGAAGAGGAAACAAAACATAGAGACAAAACTGAGAACTACTTTATTTTGTCAAGTTTCAAAGAGCTACTACAAACCATGTTGGATTAGAGTTCCAAATTCATCTATCTATATAGGAGAGGAACAAAGTAAAACCTAAAAATGAGAACTGCTACTGTAGACGAATGCTTCAACCTAGAAGAACAAAATTTCGTGAGCCAAGTGGGATTTGTGTACTGATCATTACCACCATGTATCATCAACATATGGTGAAAAAAATGTTTGCTGGTAATTCGGAAACTCGTTATTTCTTAGAAGCTTTTTCAAACCCTCTCAATGAAAGTGCTTTTCCACAGTCCCTGCTTAGGGTTACTTGATGTGGAAACAAATAATAGAGACAAAACTGAGAACTCATTTATTTTGTCAAGTTTCAAGGAGCTACTACAAACCATGTTGGATTTAGAGTTCCAAATTCATCTATCTCTATAGGAGAGAACAGAGTGAAACCTAAATATAAAAACTGCTACTTAGACGAACGCTTCAACCTATAAGAAAAAACTTTGGTTAGCCAAGTGGGATTTGTGTACCGATCTTCACCACCAAGTATCATCAAGATTGGGTGAAAAAATATTTGCTGTTAATTCGGAAACTCGTTATTTCTTAGAAGCTTGGCAACCCCTCTCAATGAAATTGCTTTTCCACAGTCTCTGCCTAGGGCTACTTGAAGCGGAAACAAATCATAGAGACAAAACTGAGAATTCCTTTATTTTGTTCAAGTTTCAAAGAGCTACTACAAACCATGATGAATTTAGAGTTCCAAATTCTTCTATCTATATAGGAGAGAACAGACTAAAAACTATAAATAAAAACTGGTACTGTAGACGAATGCTTCAACCTAGAAGAACAGAATTTGCTGAGCCAAGTGGGATTTGTGTACTTGTCCTTACCACCAAGTATCATCAAGATTGGGTGAAAAAATATTTACTGGTATTTCTGAAACTCGTTATTTCTTAGAAGCTTGGCAAACCCTCTCAATGATAGTGCTTTTCCACAGTCTGTGCCAGGGCTAATTGCGGAGGAAACAAACCATAGAGACAAAACTGAGAACTCCTTTATTTTGTCAAGTTTCAAAGAGCCACTACAAACCATGTTGGATTTAGAGTTCCAAAGTCATCTATTTATATAGCAGAGAACAGAGTGAAACCTAAATATAAAAACTGCTACTTAGACGAACGCTTCAACCTAGAAGAACAAAATTTGGTGAGCCAAGTGGGATTTGTGAACCCATCATTACCACCAAGTATCATCAAGATTGGGTGGAAAAATATTTTCTGGTATTTTGGAAACACGTAATTTCTTGGAAGCTTGGCAACCCCTCTCAATGAAAGTGCTTTTCCACAGTCTGTGCCTAGGACTACTTGAAGAGGAAACAAAACATAGAGACAAAACTGAGAACTACTTTATTTTGTCAAGTTTCAAAGAGCTACTGCAAACCATGTTGGATTTAGAGTTCCAAATTCATCTATCTATATAGGAGATAACAGAGGGTAACCTAAATAAAAAAAACTGCTACGGTAGACGAACGCTTCAACCTAGAAGAACAAAATTTGGTGAGCCAAGTGGGATTTGTGTACTGATCATTGCCACCAAGTGTCATCAAGATTGCAAGAAAAAATATTTAATGGTATTTCGGAAACTCGTTATTTCTTAGAAGCTTGGCAACCCCTCTCAATGAAAGTGCTTTTCCACAGTCTGTGCCTAGGACTACTTGAAGAGGAAACAAAACATAGAGACAAAACTGAGAACTACTTTATTTTGTCACGTTTCAAGGAGCTACTGCAAACCATGTTGGATTTAGGGTTCCAAATTCATCTATATATATAGGTGAGAACAGAGTGAAACCTAAACATAAAAACTGCTACTGTAGACGAACGCTTCAACCTATAAGAAAAAACTTTGGTGAGCCAAGTGGGATTTGTGTACCGATCTTCACCAGCAAGTATCATCAAGATTGGGTGAAAAATATTTGCTGTTATTTCGGACACTCGTTATTTCTTAGAAGCTTGGCAACCCCTCTCAATCATAGTGCTTTTCCACAGTCTGTGCCAGGGCTACTTGTGGAGGAAACAAACCATAGAGACAAAACTGAGAACTCCTTTATTTTCTCAAGTTTCAAAGAGCTACTACAATCCATATTGGGTTTAGAAATCCAAATTCATCTATCTATATTGGAGAGACAACGTGAAACCTAAATATAAAAACTGCTACTAAGACGAACGCTTCAACCTAGAACAAAATTTGGTGAGCCAAGTGGGATTTGTGTACTGATCATTACCAACAAGGATCATCAAGATTGGGTGTAAAAATATTTTGCAGGTATTTCGGAAACTCGTTATTTCTCAGAAGCTTGGCAACCCCTCACAATGAAAGTGCTTTTCCACAGTCTCTGCTTAGGGCTACTTGAAGTGGAAACAAATCATAGAGACAAAACTGAGAACTCCATTATTTTGTCAAGTTTCAAATAGCTACTACAAACCGTGTTGGATTTAGAGTTCCAAATTCATCTATCTTTATAGGAGAGAACAGAGTGAAACTTAAAAATAAAAACTGCCACTGTAAACGAACGCTTCAACCTAGAAGAAAAAAATTTGGTAAGCCAGGTGGGATTTGTGTACTTGTCATTACCACCATGTATCATCAACATTGGGTGAAAAAATATTTGCTGGTATTTCGGAAACTCGTTATTTCTTAGAAGCTTGGCGACCCCTCTCAATGAAAGTGCTTTTCCACAGTCTGTGATTAGGGCTACTTGAAGAGGAAACAAACCATAGAGACAAAACTGAGAACTCCTTTATTTTGTCAAGTTTCAAAGAGCCACTACAAAAAATGTTGGATTTCGAGTTCCAAATTCATCTATCTATATAGCAGAGAACAGAGTGAAACCTAAACATAAAAACTGCTACTGTAGACGAATGCTTCAAAGTAGAAGAACAAAATTTGGTGAGCCAAGTGGGATTTGTGTACTGATCATTACCACCTAGTATCATCAACATTGGGTGAAAAAATATTTGCTGGTATTTTGGCAACTCGTTATTTCTTTGAAGCTTGGCAACCCCACTCAATGAAAGTGCTTTTCCACAGTCTGTGCCTAGGACTTCTTGAAGAGGAAACAAACCATAGAAAGAAAACTGAGAACTCCTTTATTTTGTCAAGTTTCAAAGAGCTACTAAAAACCATGTTGGATTTAGAGTTCCAAATTCATCTATCTATATAGGAGAGAACAGAGTGAAACCTAAATATAAAAACTGCTACTGTAGACGAGCGCTTCAACCTAGAAGAACAAAGTTTGGTGAGCAAAGTGGGTTTTGTGTACTGATCATTACCACCAAGTATCATCAACATTGGGCGAAAAAATATTTGCTGGTATTTCGGGAACTCGTTATTTGTTAGAAGCTTGGCAACCCCTCTCAATGAAAGTGCTTTTCCACAGTCTGTGCCTAGGGCTACTTGAAGAGGAAACAAACCATAGAAACAAAACTGAGAACTCCTTTATTTTGTCAAGTTTCACAGAGCTACTACCAACCATGTTGGATTTAGAGTTCCAAATTCATCTATCTATATAGGAGAGAACAGAGTGAAACCTAAATATAAAAACTGCTACTGTAGAAACAACGCTTCAACCTACAAGAACAAAATTTGGTGAGCCAAGTGGGATTTGTGTACTGATCATTACCACCAAGTATCATCAAAATTGGGTGAAAAAATATTTGCTGGTATTTCGGAAACTCGTTATTTCTTAGAAGCTTGGCACCCCTATCAATGAAAGTGCTTTCCACCATCGGTGCCTAAGGCTAATTGAATAGGAAACAAACCATAGAGACAAATCTGGGAACTCCTTTCTTTTGTGAAGTTTCAAAGAGCTTCTACAAACCATGTTGGATTTAGAGTTACAAATTAATCTATCTATATAGGAGAGTACAGAGTGAAACCTAAAAATAAAAACTGCTACTTTAGACGAACGCTTCAATCTACAAGAATAAAATTTGGTGAGCCAAGTGGGATTTGTGTACTGATCATTACCACCAAGTATCATCAAGCTTGGGTGTAAAAATATTTGCTGGTATTTCGGAAACTCGTTATTCTCAGAAGCGTGGCTACCCTCACAATGAAAGTGCTTTTCCACAGTTTCTGCTTAGGGCTAAATGAAGTGGAAACAAATCATAGAGACAAAACTGAGAACTACTTTATTTTGTCAAGTTTCAAAGAGCTACTGGAAACCATATTGGATTTAGAGTTCCAAATTCATCTATCTATATAGGAGAGAACAGAGTGAAACCTAAATATAAAAACTGCTACTGTAGACGAACGCTTCAACCTAGAAGAACAGAATTTGGTGAGCCAAGTGGGAATTGTGTACTGATCATCACCACCAAGTATCATCAAGATTGGGTGAAAAAATATTTGCTGGTATTTCGGAAACTCGTTATTTCTCAGAGCGTGGCTACCCCTCACAATGAAAGTGCTTTTCCACAGTCTCTGCTTAGGGCTACTTGAAGTGGAAACAAATCATAGACACAAAACTGAGAACTCCTTTAATTTGTCAAGTTTCAAAGAACTACTACAAACCATGTTGGATTTAGAGATCGAATTCATCTATCTATATAGGAGAGAACAGATTGAAACCTAGTATAAAATCTGCTACTGTAGACGAACGCTTCAAGCAAGAAGAACAAAATTCGGTGAGTAAAGTGGGATTTGTGTACTGATCATTACCAACAAGGATCATCAAGATTGGGTGTAAAAATATTTGCAGGTATTTCGGAAACTCGTTATTTCTCAGAAGCTTGTCAACCCCTCACAATGAAAGTGCTTTTCCACAGTCTCTGCTTAGGGCTACTTGAAGTGGAAACAAATCATAGAGAGAAAACTGAGAACTCCTTTATTTTGTCAAGTTTCAAATAGCTACTACAAACCGTGTTGGATTTAGAGTTCCAAATTCATCTATCTTTATAGGAGAGAACAGAGTGAAACTTAAAAATAAAAACTGCCACTGTAAACGAACGCTTCAACCTAGAAGAAAAAAATTTGGTAAGCCAGGTGGGATTTGTGTACTTGTCATTACCACCATGTATCATCAACATTGGGTGAAAAAATATTTGCTGGTATTTCGCAAACTCGTTATTTCTTAGAAGATTGGCGACCCCTCTCAATGAAAGTGCTTTTCCACAGTCTGTGCTTAGGGCTACTTGAAGAGGAAAACAAACCATAGAGACAAAACTGAGAACTCCTTTATTTTGTCAAGTTTCAAAGAGCCACTACAAACCATGTTGGATTTCGAGTTCCAAATTCATCTATCTATATAGCAGAGAACAGAGTGAAACCTAAACATAAAAACTGCTACTGTAGACGAATGCTTCAAAGTAGAAGAACAAAATTTGGTGAGCCAAGTGGGATTTGTGTACTGATCATTACCACCTAGTATCATCAACATTGGGTGAAAAAATATTTGCTGGTATTTTGGCAACTCGTTATTCTTTGAAGCTTGGCAACCCCACTCAATGAAAGTGCTTTTCCACAGTCTGTGCCTAGGACTACTTGAAGAGGAAACAAAACCTTAGAAACAAAACTGAGAAACTCCTTTCTTTTGTCAAGTTTCAAAGAGCTACTACAAACCATGTTGGATTTAGAGTTCCAAATTCATCTATCTATATAGGAGAGAACAGAGTGAAACTTAAATATAAAAACTGCTACTGTAGACGAGCGCTTCAACCTAGAAGAACAAAGTTTGGTGAGCAACGTGGGTTTTGTGTACTGATCATTACCACCAAGTATCATCAACATTGGGCGAAAAAATATTTGCTGGTATTTCGGAAACTCGTTATTTCTTAGAAGCTTGGCACCACTCTCAATGAAAGTGCTTTTGCACCCTCGGTGCCTAAGGCTAATTCAATAGGAAACAAACCATAGAGACAAATCTGGGAACTCCTTTCTTTTGTCAACTTTCAAAGAGCTACTACAAACCATGTTGGATTTAGAGTTCCAAATTCATCTATCTATATAGGAGAGAACAGAGTGAAACCTAAAAAGAAAAACTGCTGCTGTAGACGAACGCTTCAACCTAGAAGAAGAGAATTTGGTGAGCCAAGTGGGATTTGTGTACTTGTCATTACCACCAAGTATTATCAAGATTGGGTTAAAAAATATTTGCTGGTATTTCAGAAACTAGTTATTTCTTAGAATCTTGGCAACCCCTCACAATGAAAGTGCTTTTCCACAGTCTCTGCGTAGGGCTACTTGAAGTGGAAACAAATCATAGAGAGAAAACTGAGAACTCCTTTATTTTGTCAAGTTTCAAAGAGCCACTACAAACCATGTTGGATTTCGAGTTCCAAATTCATCTATCTATATAGCAGAGAACAGAAAGAAACCTAAATATAAAAACTGCTACTGTAGACGAATGCTTCAAAGTAGAAGAACAAAATTTGGTGAGCCAAGTGGGATTTGTGTACTGATCATTACCACCAAGTATCATCAACATTGGGCGACAAAATATCTGCTGGTATTTCGGGATCTTGTTATTTGTTAGAAGCTTGGCAATCCCTCTCAATGAAAGTGATTTTCCACAGTCTGTGCCTAGGGCTACTTGAAGAGGAAACAAACCATAGAAACAAAACTGAGAACTCCTTTATTTTGTCAAGTTTCAAAGAGCTACTACCAACCATGTTGGATTTAGAGTTCCAAATTCATCTATCTATATAGGAGAGAACAGAGTGAAACCTAAACATAAAAACTGCTACTGTAGAAACAACGCTTCAACCTACAAGAACAAAATTTGGTGAGCCAAGTGGGATTTGTGTACTGATCATTACCACCAAGTATCATCAAGCTTGGGTGTAAAAATATTTGCTGGTATTTCGGAAACTCGTTATTTCTCAGAAGCGTGGCTACCCTCACAATGAAAGTGCTTTTCCACAGTCTCTGCTTAGGGATAAATGAAGTGGAAACAAATCATAGAGACAAAACTGAGAACTACTTTATTTTGTCAAGTTTCAAAGAGCTACTGGAAACCATATTGGATTTAGAGTTCCAAATTCATCTATCTATATAGGAGAGAACAGAGTGAAACCTAAATATAAAAACTGCTACTGTAGACGAACGCTTCAACCTAGAAGAACAGAATTTGGTGAGCCAAGTGGGAATTGTGTACCGATCATCACCACCAAGTATCATCAAGATTCGGTGAAAAAATATTTGCTGGTATTTCGGAAACTCGTTATTTCTCAGAAGCGTGGCTACCCCTCACAATGAAAGTGCTTTTCCACAGTCTCTGCTTAGGGCTACTAGAAGTGGAAACAAATCATAGACACAAAACTGAGAACTCCTTTATTTTGTCAAGTTTCAAAGAACTACTACAAACCATGTTGGATTTAGAGTTCGAAATTCATCTATCTATATAGGAGAGAACAGATTGAAACCTAGTATAAAATCTGCTACTGTAGACGAACGCTTCAACCTAGAAGAACAAAATTTGGTGAGTAAAGTGGGATTTGTGTACTGATCATTACCAACAAGGATCATCAAGATTGGGTGTAAAAATATTTGCAGGTATTTCGGAAACTCGTTATTTCTCAGAAGCTTGGCAACCCCTCACAATGAAAGTGCCTTTCAAAAGTCTCTGCTTAGGGCTATTGAAGTGGAAACAAATCATAGAGACAAAACTGAGAACTCCATTATTTTGTCAAGTTTCAAATAGCTACTACAAACCGTGTTGGATTTAGAGTTCCAAATTCATCTATCTTTATAGGAGAGAACAGAGTGAAACTTAAAAATAAAAACTGCCACTGTAAACGAACGCTTCAACCTAGAAGAAAAAAATTTGGTAAGCCAGGTGGGATTTGTGTACTTGTCATTACCACCATGTATCATCAACATTGGGTGAAAAAATATTTGCTGGTATTTCGGAAACTCGTTGTTTCTTAGAAGCTTGGCGACCCCTCTCAATGAAAGTGCTTTTCCACAGTGTGTGCTTAGGGCTACTTGAAGAGGAAACAAACCATAGAGACAAAACTGAGAACTCCTTTATTTTGTCAAGTTTCAAAGAGCCACTACAAACCATGTTGGATTTCGAGTTCCAAATTCATCTATCTATATAGCAGAGAACAGAGTGAAACCTAAACATAAAAACTGCTACTGTAGACGAATGCTTCAAAGTAGAAGAACAAAATTTGGTGAGCCAAGTGGGATTTGTGTACTGATCATTACCACCTAGTATCATCAACATTGGGTGAAAAAATATTTGCTGGTATTTTGGCAAATCGTTATTTCTTTGAAGCTTGGCAACCCCACTCAATGAAAGTGCTTTTCCACAGTCTGTGCCTAGGACTACTTGAAGAGGAAACAAACCATAGAAACAAAACTGAGAACTCCTTTCTTTTGTCAAGTTTCAAAGAGCTACTACAAACCATGTTGGATTTAGAGTTCCAAATTCATCTATCTATATAGGAGAGAACAGAGTGAAACCTAAATATAAAAACTGCTACTGTAGAAACAACGCTTCAACCTACAAGAACAAAGTTTGGTGAGCAACGTGGGTTTTGTGTACTGATCATTACCACCAAGTATCATCAACATTGGGCGAAAAAATATTTGCTGGTATTTCGGAAACTCGTTATTTCTTAGAAGCTTGGCACCACTCTCAATGAAAGTGCTTTTGCACCCTCGGTGCCTAAGGCTAATTCAATAGGAAACAAACCATAGAGACAAATCTGGGAACTCCTTTCTTTTGTCAACTTTCAAAGAGCTACTACAAACCATGTTGGATTTAGTGTTCCAAATTCATCTATCTATATAGGAGAGAACAGAGTGAAACCTAAAAAGAAAAACTGCTGCTGTAGACGAACACTTCAACCTAGAAGAACAGAATTTGGTGAGCCAAGTGGGATTTGTGTACTTGTCATTACCACCAAGTATCATCAAGATTGGGTTAAAAAATATTTGCTGGTATTTCAGAAACTAGTTATTTCTTAGAATCTTGGCAACCCCTCACAATGAAAGTGCTTTTCCACAGTCTCTGCGTAGGGCTACTTGAAGTGGAAACAAATCATAGAGAGAAAACTGAGAACTCCTTTATTTTTTCAAGTTTCAAAGAGCCACTACAAACCATGTTGGATTTCGAGTTCCAAATTCATCTATCAATATAGCAGAGAACAGAAAGAAACCTAAATATAAAAACTGCTACGGTAGACGAATGCTTCAAAGTAGAAGAACAAAATTTGGTGAGCCAAGTGGGATTTGTGTACTGATCATTACCACCAAGTATCATCAACATTGGGCGAAAAAATATTTGCTGGTATTTCGGAAACTCGTTATTTCTTAGAAGCTTGGCAACCCCTCTCAATTAAAGTGCTTTTCCATAGTCTCTGCATAGGGCTACTTGAAGCGGAAACAAATCATAGAGACAAAACTGAGAACTCCTTTATTTTGTCGAGTTTCAAAGAGCTACTACAAACCATGTTGGATTTAGAGTTCCAAATTCTTCTATCTATATAGGAGAGAACAGAGTAAAACCTAAAAATAAAAACTGCTACTGTAGACGAATGCTTCAACCTAGAAGAACAGAATTTGCTGAGCCAAGTGGGATTTGTGTACTGATCATTACCACCAACTATCATCAACATTGGGTTAAAAAATATTTGCTGGTATTTCGGAAACTCGTTATTTCTTAGAAGCTTGACAACCCCTCTCAATGAAAGTGCTTTTCCACAGTCTGTGCCTAGGGCTACTTGAAGAGGAACCAAACCACAGAGACAAAACTGAGAACTCCTTTATTTGGTCAAGTTTCAAAGAGCTACTACACACCATGTTGGATTTCGAGTTCCAAATTCATCTATCTATATAGGAGAGAACAGAGTGAAACCTTAAAATAAAAACTGCTACTGTAGACGAATCCTTCAACCTAGAACAAAATTTGGTGAGCCAAGTGGGATTTGTGTACTTGTCCTTACCACCAAGTATCTTCAAGCTTGGGTGAAAAAATATTTGCTGGTATTTCGGAAACTCGTTATTTCTAAGAAGCTTGGCTTCCCCTCTCAATGAAAGTGCTTTTCCACCGTCTGTGCCTAGGGCTACTTGAAGAGGAAACAAACCATAGAGACAAAACTGAGAACTTCTTTATTTTGTCAACTTTCAAAGAGCTACTACAAACCATGTTGGATTTAGAGTTCCAAATTCATCTATCTATATAGCAGAGAACAGAGTGAAACCTAAATATAAAAACTGCTACTGTAGACGAACGCTTCAACCTAGCAGAACAAAATTTGGTGAGCCAAGTGGGATTTGTGTACCGATCAATACCACCAAGTTTCATGAATATTGGGTGAAAAAATATTTGCTGGTATTTCGGAAACTCGTAATTTCTTGGAAGCTTGGCAACCCCTCTCAATGTAAGTGCTTTTCCACAGTCTCTGCTTAGGGCTACTTGAAGTGGAAACAAATGATAGAGACAAAACTGAGAACTCCTTTATTTTGTCAAGTTTCAAAGAGCTATTACAAAGCATATTGATTTAGAGTTCCAAATTCATCTGTCTATATAGGAGAGATCAGAGTGAAACCTAAAAATAAAAACTGCTATTGTAGACGAACGCTTTAACCTAGAAGAACAAAATATGTTGAGCCAAGTGGGATTTGTGTACTTGTCATTACCACCACGTATCATCAAGATTGGGTGAGAAAATATTTGTTGGTATTTCGGAAAATCCTAATTTCTTGGAAGCTTGGCAACCCCTCTCAATGAAAGTGCTTTTCCACAGTCTCTGCTTAGGGCTTCTTGAAGAGGAAAAAAACCATACAGACAAAACTGAGAACTTCTTTATTTTGTCAAGTTTCAAAGAGCTACTACAATCCATTTTAAATTTAGAGTTCCAAATTCATCTATCTATATAGGAGAGAACAGAGTGAAACCTAAATATAAAAACTGCTACTTTAGACGAACGCTTCAGCGTAGAAGAACAAAATTTGGTGAGCCAAGTGGGATTTGTGTACTGATCATTACCACTAAGTATCATCAACATTGGGAGAAAAAATATTTACTGGTATTTCGGAAATTCGTAATTTCTTAGAAGCTTGGCAACCCCTCTCAATGAAAGTGCTTTTCCACCGTCTGTGCCTAGGGCTACTTGAAGAAAAAACAAACCATAAAGACAAATCTGAGAACTCCTTTATTTTGTCAAGTTTAAAAGAGCTACTACAAACCATGTTTGATTTAGAGTTCCAAATTCATCTATCTATATAGGAGATAACAGAGGGAAACCTAAATATAAAAACTGCTACTGTAGACGAATGCTTCAACCTAGAACAAAATTTGGTGAGCCAAGTGGGATTTGTGTACAGATCATTACCACCAAGTATCATCGACATTGGGTGAAAAAATATTTGCTGGTATTTCGGAAACTCGTTATTTCTTAGAAGCTTGACAACCCCTCTCAATGAAAGTGCTTTTCCACAGTCTGTGCCTAGGGCTACTTGAAGAGGAAACAAACCACAGAGACAAAACTGAGAACTCCTTTATTTTTTCAACTTTCAAACAGCTACTACAAACCATGTTGGATTTAGAGTTCCAAATTCATCTATCTATATAGCAGAGAAGAGATTTAAACCTAAATATATAAACTGCTACTGTAGACGAACGCTTCAACCTAGCAGAACAAAAATTGGTGAGACAAGTGGGATTTGTGTACCGATCAATACCACCAAGTGTCATGAATATTGGGTGAAAAAATATTTGCTGGTATTTCGGAAACTCGTAATTTCTTGGAAGCTTGGCTACCCCTCTCAATGAACGTGCTTTTCTACAGTCGGTGCCTAGGGGTACTTGAAGAGGCAACAAACCATAGAGACAAAACTGAGAACTCCTTTATTTTGTCAAGTTTCAAAGAGCTATTACAAACCAAATTGGATTTAGAGTTCCAAATTCATCTGTCTATATAAGAGAGAACAGAGTGAAACCTAAATATAAAAACTGCTACTGTAGACGAACGCTTAAACCTAGAAGAACAAAATATGTTTAGCCAAGTGGGATTTGTGTACAGATCATTACCACCAAGTATCATCAACATTGGGAGAAAAAATATTTACTGGTATTTCGGAAATTCGTAATTTCTTAGAAGCTTGGCAACCCCTCTCAATGAAAGTGCTTTTCCACACTCTGTGCCTAGGGCTACTCTAAGAGGAAACAAACCATAGAGACAAAACTGAGAACTCCTTTATTTTGTCAAGTTTCAAAGAGCTACTACAAACCATGTTGGATTTAGAGTTCCAAATTCATCTATCTATATAGCAGAGAACAGAGTGAAACCTAAATATAAAAACTGCTACTGTAGACGAATGCTTCAACCTAGAACAAAATTTGGTGAGCCAAGTGGGATTTGTGTACAGATCATTACCACCAAGTATCATCGACATTGGGTGAAAAAATATTTGCTGGTATTTCGGATACTCGTTATTTCTTAGAAGCTTGACAACACCTCTCAATGAAAGTGCTTTTTAACAGTCTGTGCCTAGGGCTACTTGAAGAGGAAACAAACCATAGAGACAAAACTGAGAACTCCTTTTTTTTGTCAAGTTTCAAAGAGCTACTACAAACCATGCTGGATTTAGAGTTCCAAATTCATCTATCTATATATGAGAGAACAGAGTGAAATCTTAAAATAAACACTGCTACTGTAGACGAATGCTTCAACCTAGAACAAAATTTGGAGAGCCAAGTGGGATTTGTGTACTTGTTCTTACCACCAAGTATCATCAAGCTTGGATGAAAAAACATTTGCTGTTATTTCGGAAACTCGTTATTTCTTAGAAGCTTGGCATCCCTCTCAATGAAAGTGCTTTTCCACCGTCTGTGCATAGGGCTACTTGAAGAGGAAACAAACCATAGAGACAAAACTGAGAACTCTTTTATTTTGTCAACTTTCAAAGAGCTACTACAAACCGTGTTGGATTTAGAGTTCCAAATTCATCTATCTATATACAGTGAACAGAGTAAAACCTAAAAATAAAAACTGCTACTGTAGACGAATGCTTAAACCTAGAAGAACAGAATTGGCTGAGCCAAGTGGGATTTGTGTACTTGTCCTTACCACCAAGTATCATCAAGATTGGGTGAAAAAATATTTACTGGTATTTCTGAAACTCGTTATTTCTTAGAAGCTTGGCAACCCCACTCATTGAAAGTGCTTTTCCACAGTCTGTGCCAGGGCTACTTGTGGAGGAAACAAACCATAGAGACAAAACTGAGAACTCCTTTATTTTCTCAAGTTTCAAAGAGCTACTACAATCCATATTGGGTTTAGAATTCCAAATTCATCTATCTATATTTGAGTGTCAACGTGAAACCTAAATATAAAAACTGCTACTAAGACGAACGCTTCAACCTAGAAGAACAAAATTTGGTGAGCCAAGTGGGATTTGTGTACTGATCATTACCACCAAGTGTCATCAAGATTGCGAGAAAAAATATTTGCTGTTAATTCAGAAACTCGTTATTTCTTAGAAGCTTGGCAACCCCTCTCAATGAAAGTGCTTTTCCACAGTCTCTGCATAGGGCTACTTGAAGCGGAAACAAATCATAGAGACAAAACTGAGAACTCCTTTATTTTGTCGAGTTTCAAAGAGCTACTACAAACCATATTGGATTTAGAGTTCCAAATTCTTCTATCTATATAGGAGAGAACAGAGTAAAACCTAAAAATAAAAACTGCTACTGTAGACGAATGCTTCAATCTAGAAGAACAGAATTTGCTGAGCCAAGTGGGATTTGTGTACTGATCATTACCACCAACTATCATCAACATTGGGTTAAAAAATATTTGCTGGTATTTCGGAAACTCGTTATTTCTTAGAAGCTT
Organism: Callospermophilus lateralis; assembly: GCF_048772815.1. Taxonomy (NCBI): domain Eukaryota; kingdom Metazoa; phylum Chordata; class Mammalia; order Rodentia; family Sciuridae; genus Callospermophilus; species Callospermophilus lateralis. The sequence continues at coordinate 163,970 of NW_027514557.1, read as the reverse complement.
CCAACCCCTATCAATGAAAGTGCTTTTCCACCGTCTGTGTCTAGGGCTATTTGAAGATGAAACAAACCATAGAGACAAACCTGAGAACTCCTTTATGTTGTCAAGTTTCAAAGAGCTACTACAGAGCATGTTGGATTTAGAGATCCAAATTCATCTATCTATATAGCAGAGAACAGAGTGAAACCTAAATATAAAAACTGCTCCTGTAGACGAACGGTTAACCTAGCAGAACAAAATTTGGTGAGCCAATTGGGATTTGTATACCGATCAATACCACCAAGTATCATGAATATTGGGTGAAAAAATATTTGCTGGTATTTCGGAAAATCGTAATTTCTTGGAAGCTTGGCAACCCTTCTCAATGAAAGTGCTTTTCCACAGTCTATGGTTAGGGCTACTTGAAGCGGAAACAAATCATAGAGACAAAACGGAGAACTCCTTTATTTTGTCAAGTTTCAAAGAGCTACTACAAACTATATTGGATTTAGAGTTCCAAATTCATCTGTCTATGTAGGAGAGAACAGAGTGAAACCTAAATATAAAAACTGCTAATGTAGACGAACGCTTCAAAGTAGAAGAACAAAATTTGGTGATCCAAGTGGGATTTGTGTACAGATCATTACCACCAAGTGTCATCGACATGGGGTGAAAAAATATTTGCTGGTATTTCGGAACCTCGTTATTTCTTAGAAGCTTGACAACCCCTCTCAATGAAAGTGCTTTTCCACAGTCTGTGCCTAGGGCTACTTGAAGAGGAAACAAACCACAGAGACAAAACTGAGAACTCCTTTATTTTGTCAAGTTTCAAAGAGCTACTACAAACCATGTTGGATTTCGAGTTCCAAATTCATCTATCTATATAGCAGAGAACAGAGTGAAACCTGAATAAATAAACTGCTACTGTAGACGAACTCTAAACCTTGCAGAACAAAATTTATTGAGCCAAGTGGGATTTGTGTACCGATCAATACCACCAAGTTTCATGAATATAGGGTGAAAAAATATTTGCTGGTATTTCAGAAAATCTTAATTTCTTGGAAGCTTTGCAATGCCTTTCAATGAAAGTGCTTTTCCACAGTCTCTGTTTAGGGCTTCTTGAAGAGGAAAAAAACCATACAGACAAAACTGAGAACTTCTTTATTTTGTCAAGTTTCAAAGAGCTACTACAAACCATGTTAAATTTAGAGTTCCAAATTCATCTATCTATAAAGGAGAGAACAGAGGGAAACCTAAATATAAAAACTGCTACTGTAGACGAACGCTTCAACGTAGAAGAACAAAATGTGGTGAGCCAAGTGGGATTTGTGTACTGATCATTACCACCTAGTATCATCAACATTGGGAGAAAAAATATTTACTGGTATTTCGGAAATTCGTAATTTCTTAGAAGCTTGGCCACCCCTCTCAATGAAAGTGCTTCTCCACCGTCTGTGCCTAGGGCTTCTTGAAGAAAAAACAAACTATAAAGACAAAACTGAGAACTCCTTTATTTTGTCAAGTTTCAAAGAGCTACTACAAACCATGTTGGATTTAGAGTTCCAAATTCATCTATCTATATAGGAGAGAACAGAGGGAAACCTAAATATAAAAGCTGCTACTGTAGTCGAATGCTTCAACCTAGAACAAAATATGGTGAGCCAAGTGGGATTTGTGTACAGATCATTACAACCAAGTATCATCAGCATTGGGTGAAAAATATTTGCTGGTATTTCGGAAACATGTTATTTCTTAGAAGCTTGGCATCCCCTCTCAATGAAAGTGCTTTTCCACCGTCTGTGCATAGGGCTACTTGAAGTGGAAACAAACCATAGAGACAAAACTGAGAACTCCTTTATTTTGTCAACTTTCAAAGAGCTACTACAAACCGTGTTGGATTTAGAGTTCCAAATTCATCTATCTATATAGCAGAGAACAGAGTGAAACCTAAATATATAAACTGCTACTGTAGACGAACGCTTCAACCTATCAGAACAAAATTTGGTGAGCCAAGTGGGATTTGTGTACCGATCAATACCACCAAGTGTCATGAATATTGGGTGAAAAAAATATTTGCTGGTATTTCGGAAACTCGTAATTTCTTGGAAGCGTGGCAACCCCTCTCAATGAAAGTGCTTTTCCACAGTCTTTGATTAGGGCTTCTTGAAGAGGAAAAAACCATACAGACAAAACTGTGAACTTATTTATTTTGTCAAGTTTCAAAGAGCTACTACAAACCATGTTGGATTTAGAGTTCCAAATTCATCTCTCTATATAGGAGAGAACAGAAGGAAAACTAAATATAAAAACTGCGACTGTAAACGAACGCTTCAACGTAGAAGAACAAAATTTGGTGAGCCAAGTGGGATTTGTGTACTGATCATTACCACCAAGTATCATCAAGATTCGGTGAAAAAATATTTTTGGGTTTTTCGGGAACTCGTTATTTTACAGAAGCTTGGCTACCGCTCTCAATGAAAGTGATTTTCCACAGTCTCTGCCTAGGGCTACTTGAAGAGGAAACAAACCATAGAGACAAAATTGAGAACTACTTTATTTTGCCAAGTTTCAAAGAGCTACTGCAAACCATGTTAGATTTACAGTTCCAAATTCATCTGTCTATATAGGAGAGAACAGAGTGAAACCTACATATAAAAACTGCTACTGTAAACGAATGCTTCAACCTAGAAGAACAAAATGTGGTGAGCCAAGTGGGATTTTTGTACTGATCATTACCACCAAGTGTCATCAAGCTTCCGTGAAAAAATATTTGCTGGTATTTCTGAAGCTCGTAATTTCTTGGAAGCTTGGAAACCCCTTTGAATAAAAGTGCTTTTCCACAGTCTCTGCTTAGGGCTACATGAAGCAGAAACAAATCATAGAGACAAAACTGAGAACTCCTTTACTTTGTCAAGTTTCAAAGAGCTACTACAAACCATATTGGATTTATAGTTCCAAATTCATCTATCTATATAGGAGAGAACAGAGGGAAACCTAAAAACATAAACTGCTACTGTAAACGAACGCTTCAACCGAGAAGAACAAAATTTGGTGAGTCAGTGGGATTTGTGTACCGATCATTACCACCAAGTATCATCAAGATTGGGTGAAAAAATGTTTGCTGGTATTTCGGAAACTCGTTATTTCTTAGAAGTTTGGCAACACCTCTCAATGAAAGTGCTTTTCCACCGTCTGTGCCTAGGGCTACTTGAAGAGGAAACAGACCATAGAGACAAAACTGAGAACTCCTTAATTTTCTCAAGTTTCAAAGAGCTGTTACAAACCATGTTGGATTTAGAGTTCCAAATTCATCTATCTATATCGGAGAGATCAGAGTGAAACCTAAAATAAAAACTGCTACTGTAGACGAATGCTTCAACCTAGAAGAACGAGATATGGTGAGACAAGTGGGATTTGTGTACTTGTCATTACCACCACGTATCATCAAGATTGGGTGAAAAAATGTTTGCTGGTATTTCGGAAACTCGTTATTTCTTAGAATCTTGGCAACCCCTCTCAATGAAAGTGCTTCTCAACAGTCTGTGCGTAGGGCTACTTGAAGAAAAAAACAAACCATAGAGACAAAACTGAGAACTCCTTTATTTTGTCAAGTTTCAAAGAACCACTACAAACCATGTTGGATTTAGAGTTCCAAATTCATCTATCTATATAGCAGAGAACAGAGTGAAACCTAAATATAAAAACTGCTACAGTAGACAAACGCTTCAACCTAGAAGAACAAAATTTGGTGAGCCAAGTTGGATTTGTTTAGCGATTGTCACCACCAAGTATCATCAAGATTGGGTGAAAAAATATTTGCTGGTAATTCGGAAACTCGTTATTTCTTAGAAGCTTGGCAACCCCAATCAATGAAAGTGCTTTTCCACAGTCTCTGCTTAGGGCTACTTGAAGCGAAAACAAATAATTGAGACAAAACTGAGAACTACGTTATTTTGTCAAGTTTCAAAGAGCCACTACAAACCATGTTGGATTTAGAGTTCCAAATTCATCTATCTATATAGGAGAGAACAGAGTGAAACCTAAATATAAAAACTGCTACTGTAGACGAACGCTTCAAACTAGAAGAACAAAATTTGGTGAGCCAAGTGGGATTTGTGTACTGATCATTACCACCAAGTATCATCAACATTGGGTGAAAAAATATTTGCTGGTATTTCGGAAACTCGATATTTCTTAGAATCTTGAAGAACCCTCTCAATGAAAGTGCTTTTCCACTGTCGGAGCGTGGGCTAATTGAAGAGAAAACAAACCATAGAGCCAAAATGAGATCTCCTTTTTTTGGCAAGTTTCAAAGAGCTACTACAAACCATGTTGGATTTAGAGTTCCAAATTCATCTATCTATATAGCAGAGAACAGAGTGAAACCTAAATATAAAAACTGCTACTGTAGATGAACGCTTCAACCTAGAAGAACAAAGTGTGGAGAGCCAAGTGGGATTTGTGTACTGATCTTCACCATCAAGTATCATCAAGATTGGGTGAAAAAATATTTGCTGGTAATTTGGAAACTCGTTATTTCTTAGAAGCTTGGCCACCCCTCGCAATGACAGTGCTTTTCCACAGTCTCTGCTTAGGGCTACTTGAAGCAGAAACAAATCCTAGAGACAAAACTGAGAACTCCTTTATTTTGTCAAGGTTCAAAGAGCTACTACAAACCATGTTGGATTTAGAGTTCGAAATTCATCTATCTATATAGGAGAGAACAGAGTGAAACCTAAAAATAAAAACTGCTACTGTAAACGAACGCTTCAAATTAGAAGACTAAAATTTCGTGAGCCAAGTGGGATTGTGGACTTGTCATTACCACCAAGTATCATCAAGATTGGGTGAAAAAATATTTGCTGGTATTTCGGAAACTCGTAATTTCTTGGAAGCTTGGCAACCCCTCTCAATGAAAGTGCTTTTCCACCGTCTGTGCCTAGGGCTACTTGAAGAGGAAACAAACCATAGAGACAAAACTGAGAACTCCTTTATTTTGTCAAGTTTCAAAGAGCTACTACAAACCATATTGGATTTAGAGTTCCAAATTCATCTGTATATAAAGGGGAGAACAGAATGAAACCTAAATATAAAAACTGCTACTGTAAACGAACGCATCAACCTAGAAGAACAAAATTTCGTGAGTCAAGTGGGATTTGTGTACCGATCATTACCGCCAAGTATCATCAAGATTAGGTGAAACAATATTTGCTGGTATTTCGGAAACTCGTTATTTCTTAGAAGGTTGGCAACCCCTCTCAATGAAAGTGCTTTTCCACAGTCTGTGCCAGGGCTATTTGCAGAGGAAACAAACCATGGAGACAAAACTGAGAACTCCTTTATTTTGTCAAGTTTCAAAGAGCTACTACAAACCATGTTGGATTTAGAGTTCCAAATTTATCTATCTATATAGGAGAGAAGAGAGTGGAACCTAAAAATTAAAACTGCTACTGAAAACGAACGCATCAACTTAGAAGAACAAAATATGGTGAGTCAAGTGGGATTTGTGTACCGATCATTACCACCACGTACCATCAAGATTGGGTGAAAAAATATTTGCTGGTGTTTCGGAAACTGATAATTTCTTGGAAGCTTGTCAACCCCTCTCAATGAAAGTGCTTTTCCACCGTCTGTGCCTAGGGCTACTTGAAGAGGAAACAAACCATAGAGACAAAACTGAGAACTCCTTTATTTTGTCAAGTTTCAAAGAGCCACTACAAACCATGTTGGATTTCGAGTTCCAAATTCATCTATCTATATAGCAGAGAACAGAGTGAAACCTAAACATAAAAACTGCTACTGTAGACGAATGCTTCAAAGTAGAAGAACAAAATTTGGTGAGCCAAGTGGGATTTGTGTACTGATCATTACCACCTAGTATCATCAACATTGGGTGAAAAAATATTTGCTGGTATTTTGGCAACTCGTTATTTCTTTGAAGCTTGGCAACCCCACTCAATGAAAGTGCTTTTCCACAGTCTGTGCCTAGGACTACTTGAAGAGGAAACAAACCATAGAAACAAAACTGAGAACTCCTTTCTTTTGTCAAGTTTCAAAGAGCTACTACAAACCATGTTGGATTTCGAGTTCCAAATTCATCTATCTATATAGCAGAGAACAGAGTGAAACCTAAATATAAAAACTGCTACTGTAGACGAGCGCTTCAACCTAGAAGAACAAAGTTTGGTGAGCAACGTGGGTTTTGTGTACTGATCATTACCACCAAGTATCATCAACATTGGGCGAAAAAATATTTGCTGGTATTTCGGAAACTCGTTATTTCTTAGAAGCTTGGCACCACTCTCAATGAAAGTGCTTTTGCACCCTCGGTGCCTAAGGCTAATTCAATAGGAAACAAACCATAGAGACAAATCTGGGAACTCCTTTCTTTTGTCAACTTTCAAAGAGCTACTACAAACCATGTTGGATTTAGAGTTCCAAATTCATCTATCTATATAGGAGAGAACAGAGTGAAACCTAAAAAGAAAAACTGCTGCTGTAGACGAAAGCTTCAACCTAGAAGAACAGAATTTGGTGAGCCAAGTGGGATTTGTGTACTTGTCATTACCACCAAGTATCATCAAGATTGGGTTAAAAAATATTTGCTGGTATTTCAGAAACTAGTTATTTCTTAGAATCTTGGCAAGCCCTCACAATGAAAGTGCTTTTCCACAGTCTCTGTGTAGGGCTACTTGAAGTGGAAACAAATCATAGAGACAAAACTGAGAACTCCTTTATTTTGTCAAGCTTCAAAGAGCTATTACAAACCATATTGGATATAGAGTTCCAAATTCATCTGTTTATATAGGAGAGAACAGTGTGAAACCTAAATATTAAAACTGCTACTGTAGACGAACGCTTAAACCTAGAAGAACAAAATATGTTGAGCCAAGTGGGATTTCTGTACTTGTCATTACCACCACGTATCATCAAGATTGGGTGAGAAAATATTTGCTGGTATTTCGGAAAATCTTAATTTCTTGGAAGCTTTGCAATGCCTTTCAATGAAAGAGCTTTTCCACAGTCTCTGCTTAGGGCTTCTTGAAGAGGAAAAAAACCATACAGAAAAAACTGAGAACTTCTTTATTTTGTCAAGTTTCAAAGAGGTACTACAAACCATGTTAAATTTAGAGTTCCAAATTCATCTATCTATATACGAGAGAACAGAGAGAAACCTAAATATAAAAACTGCTACTGTAGATGAACGCTTTGAACTAGAAGAACAAAATTTCTTGAGCCAAGTGGGATTTGTGTACGGATCTTCACCACCAAGTATCATCAAGATTGGGTGAAAAAATATTTGCTGGTAATTCGGTAACTCGTTATTTCTTAGAAGCATGGCAACCCCACTCAATGAACGTGCCTTTCCACAGTCTGTTCCTAGGGGTACCTGAAGAGGAAACAAACCATAGAGACAAAACTGAGAACTCCTTTATTTTGTCAAGTTTCAAAGAGCTAAAACAAACCGTATTGGATTTAGAGTTCCAAATTCATCTATCTATATAGCAGAGAACAGAGTGAAACCTAAATAAAAAAACTGCTACTGTAGATGAACAATTCAACCTAGAAGAACAAAATTTGGTGAGCCAAGTGGGATTTGTGTACTTGTCATTACCACCAAGTATCATCAAGATTGGGTGAAAAAATATTTGCTGGTATTTCGGAAACTCTTAATTTCTTGGAAGCTTAGCAACCCCTCTGAATGAAAGTGCTTTTCCACAGTCTCTGCTTAGGGCTACTTGAAACGGATACAAATCATAGAGACAAAACTGAGAACTCCTTTATTTTGTCAAGTTTCAAAGAGCTACTACAAACCATGTTGGATTTAGAGTTCCAAATGCATCTATCTATATAGGAGAGAACAGAGTGAAACCTAAATATAAAAATTGCTACAGTAGACGAACGCTTCAACCTAGAAGAACAAAATTTGGTGAGCCAAGTGGGATTTGTGTACTGATCATCAACACCAAGTATCATCAAGATTGGGTGTAAAAATTATTGCTGGTATTTCGGAAACTCGTTATTTCTTAGAAGCTTGGCAACGCCTCTCAATAAAATGCTTTACCACAGTCAGTGACGAGGGCTACTTGAAGAGGAAACAAACCATAGAGACAAAACTGAGAACTCCTTTCTTTTGTCAAGTTTCAAAGAGCTACTATAAACCATGTTGGATTTAGAGTTCCAAATTCATCTATTTATATAGCAGAGAACAGAGTGAAACCTAAATATAAAAACTGCTACAGTAGACAAACGCTTTAACCTAGAAGAACAAAATTTGGTGAGCCAAGTTGGATTTGTTTAGCGATTGTCACCACCAAGTATCATCAAGATTGGGTGAAAAAATATTTGCTGGTAATTCGGAAACTCGTTATTTCTTAGAAGCTTGGCAACCCCAATCAATGAAAGTGCTTTTCCACAGTCTCTGCTTAGGGCTACTTGAAGCGAAAACAAATAATAGAGACAAAACTGAGAACTACGTTATTTTGTCAAGTTTCAAAGAGCCACTACAAACCATGTTGGATTTAGAGTTCCAAATTCATCTATCTATATAGGAGAGAACAGAGTGAAACCTAAATATAAAAACTGCTACTGTAGACGAACGCTTCAAACTAGAAGAACAAAATTTGGTGAGCCAAGTGGGATTTGTGTACTGATCATTACCACCAAGTATCATCAACATTGGGTGAAAAAATATTTGCTGGTATTTCGGAAACTCGATATTTCTTAGAATCTTGAAGAACCCTCTCAATGAAAGTGCTTTTCCACTGTCGGAGCGTGGGCTAATTGAAGAGAAAACAAACCATAGAGCCAAAATGAGAACTCCTTTTTTTGGCAAGTTTCAAAGAGCTACTACAAACCATGTTGGATTTAGAGTTCCAAATTCATCTATCTATATAGCAGAGAACAGAGTGAAACCTAAATATAAAAACTGCTACTGTAGATGAACGCTTCAACCTAGAAGAACAAAGTGTGGAGAGCCAAGTGGGATTTGTGTACTGATCTTCACCATCAAGTATCATCAAGATTGGGTGAAAAAATATTTGCTGGTAATTTGGAAACTCGTTATTTCTTAGAAGCTTGGCCACCCCTCGCAATGACAGTGCTTTTCCACAGTCTCTGCTTAGGGCTACTTGAAGCAGAAACAAATCCTAGAGACAAAACTGAGAACTCCTTTATTTTGTCAAGGTTCAAAGAGCTACTACAAACCATGTTGGATTTAGAGTTCGAAATTCATCTATCTATATAGGAGAGAACAGAGTGAAACCTAAAAATAAAAACTGCTACTGTAAACGAACGCTTCAAATTAGAAGACTAAAATTTCGTGAGCCAAGTGGGATTGTGGACTTGTCATTACCACCAAGTATCATCAAGATTGGGTGAAAAAATATTTGCTGGTATTTCGGAAACTCGTAATTTCTTGGAAGCTTGGCAACCCCTCTCAATGAAAGTGCTTTTCCACCGTCTGTGCCTAGGGCTACTTGAAGAGGAAACAAACCATAGAGACAAAACTGAGAACTCCTTTATTTTGTCAAGTTTCAAAGAGCTACTACAAACCATATTGGATTTAGAGTTCCAAATTCATCTGTATATAAAGGGGAGAACAGAATGAAACCTAAATATAAAAACTGCTACTGTAAACGAACGCATCAACCTAGAAGAACAAAATTTCGTGAGTCAAGTGGGATTTGTGTACCGATCATTACCGCCAAGTATCATCAAGATTAGGTGAAACAATATTTGCTGGTATTTCGGAAACTCGTTATTTCTTAGAAGGTTGGCAACCCCTCTCAATGAAAGTACTTTTCCACAGTCTGTGCCAGGGCTATTTGCAGAGGAAACAAACCATGGAGACAAAACTGAGAACTCCTTTATTTTGTCAAGTTTCAAAGAGCTACTACAAACCATGTTGGATTTAGAGTTCCAAATTTATCTATCTATATAGGAGAGAAGAGAGTGGAACCTAAAAATTAAAACTGCTACTGAAAACGAACGCATCAACTTAGAAGAACAAAATATGGTGAGTCAAGTGGGATTTGTGTACCGATCATTACCACCACGTACCATCAAGATTGGGTGAAAAAATATTTGCTGGTGTTTCGGAAACTGATAATTTCTTGGAAGCTTGTCAACCCCTCTCAATGAAAGTGCTTTTCCACCGTCTGTGCCTAGGGCTACTTGAAGAGGAAACAAACCATAGAGACAAAACTGAGAACTCCTTTATTTTGTCAAGTTTCAAAGAGCCACTACAAACCATGTTGGATTTCGAGTTCCAAATTCATCTATCTATATAGCAGAGAACAGAGTGAAACCTAAACATAAAAACTGCTACTGTAGACGAATGCTTCAAAGTAGAAGAACAAAATTTGGTGAGCCAAGTGGGATTTGTGTACTGATCATTACCACCTAGTATCATCAACATTGGGTGAAAAAATATTTGCTGGTATTTTGGCAACTCGTTATTTCTTTGAAGCTTGGCAACCCCACTCAATGAAAGTGCTTTTCCACAGTCTGTGCCTAGGACTACTTGAAGAGGAAACAAACCATAGAAACAAAACTGAGAACTCCTTTCTTTTGTCAAGTTTCAAAGAGCTACTACAAACCATGTTGGATTTCGAGTTCCAAATTCATCTATCTATATAGCAGAGAACAGAGTGAAACCTAAATATAAAAACTGCTACTGTAGACGAGCGCTTCAACCTAGAAGAACAAAGTTTGGTGAGCAACGTGGGTTTTGTGTACTGATCATTACCACCAAGTATCATCAACATTGGGCGAAAAAATATTTGCTGGTATTTCGGAAACTCGTTATTTCTTAGAAGCTTGGCACCACTCTCAATGAAAGTGCTTTTGCACCCTCGGTGCCTAAGGCTAATTCAATAGGAAACAAACCATAGAGACAAATCTGGGAACTCCTTTCTTTTGTCAACTTTCAAAGAGCTACTACAAACCATGTTGGATTTAGAGTTCCAAATTCATCTATCTATATAGGAGAGAACAGAGTGAAACCTAAAAAGAAAAACTGCTGCTGTAGACGAAAGCTTCAACCTAGAAGAACAGAATTTGGTGAGCCAAGTGGGATTTGTGTACTTGTCATTACCACCAAGTATCATCAAGATTGGGTTAAAAAATATTTGCTGGTATTTCAGAAACTAGTTATTTCTTAGAATCTTGGCAAGCCCTCACAATGAAAGTGCTTTTCCACAGTCTCTGTGTAGGGCTACTTGAAGTGGAAACAAATCATAGAGACAAAACTGAGAACTCCTTTATTTTGTCAAGCTTCAAAGAGCTATTACAAACCATATTGGATATAGAGTTCCAAATTCATCTGTTTATATAGGAGAGAACAGTGTGAAACCTAAATATTAAAACTGCTACTGTAGACGAACGCTTAAACCTAGAAGAACAAAATATGTTGAGCCAAGTGGGATTTCTGTACTTGTCATTACCACCACGTATCATCAAGATTGGGTGAGAAAATATTTGCTGGTATTTCGGAAAATCTTAATTTCTTGGAAGCTTTGCAATGCCTTTCAATGAAAGAGCTTTTCCACAGTCTCTGCTTAGGGCTTCTTGAAGAGGAAAAAAACCATACAGAAAAAACTGAGAACTTCTTTATTTTGTCAAGTTTCAAAGAGGTACTACAAACCATGTTAAATTTAGAGTTCCAAATTCATCTATCTATATACGAGAGAACAGAGAGAAACCTAAATATAAAAACTGCTACTGTAGATGAACGCTTTGAACTAGAAGAACAAAATTTCTTGAGCCAAGTGGGATTTGTGTACGGATCTTCACCACCAAGTATCATCAAGATTGGGTGAAAAAATATTTGCTGGTAATTCGGTAACTCGTTATTTCTTAGAAGCATGGCAACCCCACTCAATGAACGTGCCTTTCCACAGTCTGTTCCTAGGGGTACCTGAAGAGGAAACAAACCATAGAGACAAAACTGAGAACTCCTTTATTTTGTCAAGTTTCAAAGAGCTAAAACAAACCGTATTGGATTTAGAGTTCCAAATTCATCTATCTATATAGCAGAGAACAGAGTGAAACCTAAATAAAAAAACTGCTACTGTAGATGAACAATTCAACCTAGAAGAACAAAATTTGGTGAGCCAAGTGGGATTTGTGTACTTGTCATTACCACCAAGTATCATCAAGATTGGGTGAAAAAATATTTGCTGGTATTTCGGAAACTCTTAATTTCTTGGAAGCTTAGCAACCCCTCTGAATGAAAGTGCTTTTCCACAGTCTCTGCTTAGGGCTACTTGAAACGGATACAAATCATAGAGACAAAACTGAGAACTCCTTTATTTTGTCAAGTTTCAAAGAGCTACTACAAACCATGTTGGATTTAGAGTTCCAAATGCATCTATCTATATAGGAGAGAACAGAGTGAAACCTAAATATAAAAATTGCTACAGTAGACGAACGCTTCAACCTAGAAGAACAAAATTTGGTGAGCCAAGTGGGATTTGTGTACTGATCATCAACACCAAGTATCATCAAGATTGGGTGTAAAAATTATTGCTGGTATTTCGGAAACTCGTTATTTCTTAGAAGCTTGGCAACGCCTCTCAATAAAATGCTTTACCACAGTCAGTGACGAGGGCTACTTGAAGAGGAAACAAACCATAGAGACAAAACTGAGAACTCCTTTCTTTTGTCAAGTTTCAAAGAGCTACTATAAACCATGTTGGATTTAGAGTTCCAAATTCATCTATTTATATAGCAGAGAACAGAGTGAAACCTAAATATAAAAACTGCTACAGTAGACAAACGCTTTAACCTAGAAGAACAAAATTTGGTGAGCCAAGTTGGATTTGTTTAGCGATTGTCACCACCAAGTATCATCAAGATTGGGTGAAAAAATATTTGCTGGTAATTCGGAAACTCGTTATTTCTTAGAAGCTTGGCAACCCCAATCAATGAAAGTGCTTTTCCACAGTCTCTGCTTAGGGCTACTTGAAGCGAAAACAAATAATAGAGACAAAACTGAGAACTACGTTATTTTGTCAAGTTTCAAAGAGCCACTACAAACCATGTTGGATTTAGAGTTCCAAATTCATCTATCTATATAGGAGAGAACAGAGTGAAACCTAAATATAAAAACTGCTACTGTAGACGAACGCTTCAAACTAGAAGAACAAAATTTGGTGAGCCAAGTGGGATTTGTGTACTGATCATTACCACCAAGTATCATCAACATTGGGTGAAAAAATATTTGCTGGTATTTCGGAAACTCGATATTTCTTAGAATCTTGAAGAACCCTCTCAATGAAAGTGCTTTTCCACTGTCGGAGCGTGGGCTAATTGAAGAGAAAACAAACCATAGAGCCAAAATGAGAACTCCTTTTTTTGGCAAGTTTCAAAGAGCTACTACAAACCATGTTGGATTTAGAGTTCCAAATTCATCTATCTATATAGCAGAGAACAGAGTGAAACCTAAATATAAAAACTGCTACTGTAGATGAACGCTTCAACCTAGAAGAACAAAGTGTGGAGAGCCAAGTGGGATTTGTGTACTGATCTTCACCATCAAGTATCATCAAGATTGGGTGAAAAAATATTTGCTGGTAATTTGGAAACTCGTTATTTCTTAGAAGCTTGGCCACCCCTCGCAATGACAGTGCTTTTCCACAGTCTCTGCTTAGGGCTACTTGAAGCAGAAACAAATCCTAGAGACAAAACTGAGAACTCCTTTATTTTGTCAAGGTTCAAAGAGCTACTACAAACCATGTTGGATTTAGAGTTCGAAATTCATCTATCTATATAGGAGAGAACAGAGTGAAACCTAAAAATAAAAACTGCTACTGTAAACGAACGCTTCAAATTAGAAGACTAAAATTTCGTGAGCCAAGTGGGATTGTGGACTTGTCATTACCACCAAGTATCATCAAGATTGGGTGAAAAAATATTTGCTGGTATTTCGGAAACTCGTAATTTCTTGGAAGCTTGGCAACCCCTCTCAATGAAAGTGCTTTTCCACCGTCTGTGCCTAGGGCTACTTGAAGAGGAAACAAACCATAGAGACAAAACTGAGAACTCCTTTATTTTGTCAAGTTTCAAAGAGCTACTACAAACCATATTGGATTTAGAGTTCCAAATTCATCTGTATATAAAGGGGAGAACAGAATGAAACCTAAATATAAAAACTGCTACTGTAAACGAACGCATCAACCTAGAAGAACAAAATTTCGTGAGTCAAGTGGGATTTGTGTACCGATCATTACCGCCAAGTATCATCAAGATTAGGTGAAACAATATTTGCTGGTATTTCGGAAACTCGTTATTTCTTAGAAGGTTGGCAACCCCTCTCAATGAAAGTGCTTTTCCACAGTCTGTGCCAGGGCTATTTGCAGAGGAAACAAACCATGGAGACAAAACTGAGAACTCCTTTATTTTGTCAAGTTTCAAAGAGCTACTACAAACCATGTTGGATTTAGAGTTCCAAATTTATCTATCTATATAGGAGAGAAGAGAGTGGAACCTAAAAATTAAAACTGCTACTGAAAACGAACGCATCAACTTAGAAGAACAAAATATGGTGAGTCAAGTGGGATTTGTGTACCGATCATTACCACCACGTACCATCAAGATTGGGTGAAAAAATATTTGCTGGTGTTTCGGAAACTGATAATTTCTTGGAAGCTTGTCAACCCCTCTCAATGAAAGTGCTTTTCCACCGTCTGTGCCTAGGGCTACTTGAAGAGGAAACAAACCATAGAGACAAAATGAGAACTCCTTTATTTTGTCAAGTTTCAAAGAGCCACTACAAACCATGTTGGATTTCGAGTTCCAAATTCATCTATCTATATAGCAGAGAACAGAGTGAAACCTAAACATAAAAACTGCTACTGTAGACGAATGCTTCAAAGTAGAAGAACAAAATTTGGTGAGCCAAGTGGGATTTGTGTACTGATCATTACCACCTAGTATCATCAACATTGGGTGAAAAAATATTTGCTGGTATTTTGGCAACTCGTTATTTCTTTGAAGCTTGGCAACCCCACTCAATGAAAGTGCTTTTCCACAGTCTGTGCCTAGGACTACTTGAAGAGGAAACAAACCATAGAAACAAAACTGAGAACTCCTTTCTTTTGTCAAGTTTCAAAGAGCTACTACAAACCATGTTGGATTTCGAGTTCCAAATTCATCTATCTATATAGCAGAGAACAGAGTGAAACCTAAATATAAAAACTGCTACTGTAGACGAGCGCTTCAACCTAGAAGAACAAAGTTTGGTGAGCAACGTGGGTTTTGTGTACTGATCATTACCACCAAGTATCATCAACATTGGGCGAAAAAATATTTGCTGGTATTTCGGAAACTCGTTATTTCTTAGAAGCTTGGCACCACTCTCAATGAAAGTGCTTTTGCACCCTCGGTGCCTAAGGCTAATTCAATAGGAAACAAACCATAGAGACAAATCTGGGAACTCCTTTCTTTTGTCAACTTTCAAAGAGCTACTACAAACCATGTTGGATTTAGAGTTCCAAATTCATCTATCTATATAGGAGAGAACAGAGTGAAACCTAAAAAGAAAAACTGCTGCTGTAGACGAAAGCTTCAACCTAGAAGAACAGAATTTGGTGAGCCAAGTGGGATTTGTGTACTTGTCATTACCACCAAGTATCATCAAGATTGGGTTAAAAAATATTTGCTGGTATTTCAGAAACTAGTTATTTCTTAGAATCTTGGCAAGCCCTCACAATGAAAGTGCTTTTCCACAGTCTCTGTGTAGGGCTACTTGAAGTGGAAACAAATCATAGAGACAAAACTGAGAACTCCTTTATTTTGTCAAGCTTCAAAGAGCTATTACAAACCATATTGGATATAGAGTTCCAAATTCATCTGTTTATATAGGAGAGAACAGTGTGAAACCTAAATATTAAAACTGCTACTGTAGACGAATGCTTAAACCTAGAAGAACAAAATATGTTGAGCCAAGTGGGATTTCTGTACTTGTCATTACCACCACGTATCATCAAGATTGGGTGAGAAAATATTTGCTGGTATTTCGGAAAATCTTAATTTCTTGGAAGCTTTGCAATGCCTTTCAATGAAAGAGCTTTTCCACAGTCTCTGCTTAGGGCTTCTTGAAGAGGAAAAAAACCATACAGAAAAAACTGAGAACTTCTTTATTTTGTCAAGTTTCAAAGAGGTACTACAAACCATGTTAAATTTAGAGTTCCAAATTCATCTATCTATATACGAGAGAACAGAGAGAAACCTAAATATAAAAACTGCTACTGTAGATGAACGCTTTGAACTAGAAGAACAAAATTTCTTGAGCCAAGTGGGATTTGTGTACGGATCTTCACCACCAAGTATCATCAAGATTGGGTGAAAAAATATTTGCTGGTAATTCGGTAACTCGTTATTTCTTAGAAGCATGGCAACCCCACTCAATGAACGTGCCTTTCCACAGTCTGTTCCTAGGGGTACCTGAAGAGGAAACAAACCATAGAGACAAAACTGAGAACTCCTTTATTTTGTCAAGTTTCAAAGAGCTAAAACAAACCGTATTGGATTTAGAGTTCCAAATTCATCTATCTATATAGCAGAGAACAGAGTGAAACCTAAATAAAAAAACTGCTACTGTAGATGAACAATTCAACCTAGAAGAACAAAATTTGGTGAGCCAAGTGGGATTTGTGTACTTGTCATTACCACCAAGTATCATCAAGATTGGGTGAAAAAATATTTGCTGGTATTTCGGAAACTCTTAATTTCTTGGAAGCTTAGCAACCCCTCTGAATGAAAGTGCTTTTCCACAGTCTCTGCTTAGGGCTACTTGAAACGGATACAAATCATAGAGACAAAACTGAGAACTCCTTTATTTTGTCAAGTTTCAAAGAGCTACTACAAACCATGTTGGATTTAGAGTTCCAAATGCATCTATCTATATAGGAGAGAACAGAGTGAAACCTAAATATAAAAATTGCTACAGTAGACGAACGCTTCAACCTAGAAGAACAAAATTTGGTGAGCCAAGTGGGATTTGTGTACTGATCATCAACACCAAGTATCATCAAGATTGGGTGTAAAAATTATTGCTGGTATTTCGGAAACTCGTTATTTCTTAGAAGCTTGGCAACGCCTCTCAATAAAATGCTTTACCACAGTCAGTGACGAGGGCTACTTGAAGAGGAAACAAACCATAGAGACAAAACTGAGAACTCCTTTCTTTTGTCAAGTTTCAAAGAGCTACTATAAACCATGTTGGATTTAGAGTTCCAAATTCATCTATTTATATAGCAGAGAACAGAGTGAAACCTAAATATAAAAACTGCTACAGTAGACAAACGCTTTAACCTAGAAGAACAAAATTTGGTGAGCCAAGTTGGATTTGTTTAGCGATTGTCACCACCAAGTATCATCAAGATTGGGTGAAAAAATATTTGCTGGTAATTCGGAAACTCGTTATTTCTTAGAAGCTTGGCAACCCCAATCAATGAAAGTGCTTTTCCACAGTCTCTGCTTAGGGCTACTTGAAGCGAAAACAAATAATAGAGACAAAACTGAGAACTACGTTATTTTGTCAAGTTTCAAAGAGCCACTACAAACCATGTTGGATTTAGAGTTCCAAATTCATCTATCTGTATAGGAGAGAACAGAGTGAAACCTAAATATAAAAACTGCTACTGTAGACGAACGCTTCAAACTAGAAGAACAAAATTTGGTGAGCCAAGTGGGATTTGTGTACTGATCATTACCACCAAGTATCATCAACATTGGGTGAAAAAATATTTGCTGGTATTTCGGAAACTCGATATTTCTTAGAATCTTGAAGAACCCTCTCAATGAAAGTGCTTTTCCACTGTCGGAGCGTGGGCTAATTGAAGAGAAAACAAACCATAGAGCCAAAATGAGAACTCCTTTTTTTGGCAAGTTTCAAAGAGCTACTACAACCATGTTGGATTTAGAGTTCCAAATTCATCTATCTATATAGCAGAGAACAGAGTGAAACCTAAATATAAAAACTGCTACTGTAGATGAACGCTTCAACCTAGAAGAACAAAGTGTGACAGCCAAGTGGGATTTGTGTACTGATCTTCACCACCAAGTATCATCAAGATTGGGTAAAAAAATATTTGCTGGTAATTTGGAAACTCGTTATTTCTTAGAAGCTTGGCCACCCCTCGCAATGACAGTGCTTTTCCACAGTCTCTGCTTAGGGCTACTTGAAGCAGAAACAAATCCTAGAGAAAAAACTGAGAACTCCTTTATTTTGTCAAGGTTCAAAGAGCTACTACAAAACATGTTGGATTTAGAGTTCGAAATTCATCTATCTATATAGGAGAGAACAGAGTGAAACCTAAAAATAAAAACTGCTACTGTAAACGAACGCTTCAACTTAGAAGACTAAAATTTCGTGAGCCAAGTGGGATTGTGGACTTGTCATTACCACCAAGTATCATCAAGATTGGGTGAAAAAATATTTGCTGGTATTTCGGAAACTCGTAATTTCTTGGAAGCTTGGCAACCCCTCTCAATGAAAGTGCTTTTCCACCGTCTGTGCCTAGGGCTACTTGAAGAGGAAACAAACCATAGAGACAAAACTGAGAACTCCTTTATTTTGTCAAGTTTCAAAGAGCTACTACAAACCATATTGGATTTAGAGTTCCAAATTCATCTGTATATAAAGGGAAGAACAGAATGAAACCTAAATATAAAAACTGCTACTGTAAACGAACGCATCAACCTAGAAGAACAAAATTTCGTGAGTCAAGTGGGATTTGTGTACCGATCATTACAGCCAAGTATCATCAAGAT
Source organism: Callospermophilus lateralis (assembly GCF_048772815.1). Classification (NCBI taxonomy): domain Eukaryota; kingdom Metazoa; phylum Chordata; class Mammalia; order Rodentia; family Sciuridae; genus Callospermophilus; species Callospermophilus lateralis. Next base: position 145,214 of record NW_027514557.1, on the reverse strand, counting down.
TCGGTGAAACAATATTTGCTGGTATTTCGGAAACTCGTTATTTCTTAGAAGGTTGGCAACCCCTCTCAATGAAAGTGCTTTTCCACAGTCTGTGCCAGGGCTATTTGCAGAGGAAACAAACCATGGAGACAAAACTGAGAACTCCTTTATTTTGTCAAGTTTCAAAGAGCTACTACAAACCATGTTGGATTTAGAGTTCCAAATTTATCTATCTATATAGGAGAGAAGAGAGTGGAACCTAAAAATTAAAACTGCTACTGAAAACGAACGCATCAACTTAGAAGAACAAAATATGGTGAGTCAAGTGGGATTTGTGTACCGATCATTACCACCACGTACCATCAAGATTGGGTGAAAAAATATTTGCTGGTGTTTCGGAAACTGATAATTTCTTGGAAGCTTGTCAACCCCTCTCAATGAAAGTGCTTTTCCACAGTCTGTGCCTAGGACTACTTGAAGAGGAAACAAACCATAGAAACAAAACTGAGAACTCCTTTCTTTTGTCAAGTTTCAAAGAGCTACTACAAACCATGTTGGATTTAGAGTTCCAAATTCATCTATCTATATAGGAGAGAACAGAGTGAAACCTAAATATAAAAACTGCTACTGTAGAAACAACGCTTCAACCTACAAGAACAAAGTTTGGTGAGCAACGTGGGTTTTGTGTACTGATCATTACCACCAAGTATCATCAACATTGGGCGAAAAAATATTTGCTGGTATTTCGGAAACTCGTTATTTCTTAGAAGCTTGGCACCACTCTCAATGAAAGTGCTTTTGCACCCTCGGTGCCTAAGGCTAATTCAATAGGAAACAAACCATAGAGACAAATCTGGGAACTCCTTTCTTTTGTCAACTTTCAAAGAGCTACTACAAACCATGTTGGATTTAGTGTTCCAAATTCATCTATCTATATAGGAGAGAACAGAGTGAAACCTAAAAAGAAAAACTGCTGCTGTAGACGAACACTTCAACCTAGAAGAACAGAATTTGGTGAGCCAAGTGGGATTTGTGTACTTGTCATTACCACCAAGTATCATCAAGATTGGGTTAAAAAATATTTGCTGGTATTTGAGAAACTAGTTATTTCTTAGAAACTTGGCAACCCCTCACAATGAAAGTGCTTTTCCACAGTCTCTGCGTAGGGCTACTTGAAGTGGAAACAAATCATAGAGAGAAAACTGAGAACTCCTTTATTTTGTCAAGTTTCAAAGAGCCACTACAAACCATGTTGGATTTCGAGTTCCAAATTCATCTATCAATATAGCAGAGAACAGAATGAAACCTAAATATAAAAACTGCTACGGTAGACGAATGCTTCAAAGTAGAAGAACAAAATTTGGTGAGCCAAGTGGGATTTGTGTACTGATCATTACCACCAAGTATCATCAACATTGGGCGAAAAAATATTTGCTGGTATTTCGGAAACTCGTTATTTCTTAGAAGCTTGGCAACCCCTCTCAATTAAAGTGCTTTTCCATAGTCTCTGCATAGGGCTACTTGAAGCGGAAACAAATCATAGAGACAAAACTGAGAACTCCTTTATTTTGTCGAGTTTCAAAGAGCTACTACAAACCATGTTGGATTTAGAGTTCCAAATTCTTCTATCTATATAGGAGAGAACAGAGTAAAACCTAAAAATAAAAACTGCTACTGTAGACGAATGCTTCAACCTAGAAGAACAGAATTTGCTGAGCCAAGTGGGATTTGTGTACTGATCATTACCACCAACTATCATCAACATTGGGTTAAAAAATATTTGCTGGTATTTCGGAAACTCGTTATTTCTTAGAAGCTTGACAACCCCTCTCAATGAAAGTGCTTTTCCACAGTCTGTGCCTAGGGCTACTTGAAGAGGAACCAAACCACAGAGACAAAACTGAGAACTCCTTTATTTTGTCAAGTTTCAAAGAGCTACTACAAACCATGTTGGATTTCGAGTTCCAAATTCATCTATCTATATAGGAGAGAACAGAGTGAAACCTTAAAATAAAAACTGCTACTGTAGACGAATCCTTCAACCTAGAACAAAATTTGGTGAGCCAAGTGGGATTTGTGTACTTGTCCTTACCACCAAGTATCTTCAAGCTTGGGTGAAAAAATATTTGCTGGTATTTCGGAAACTCGTTATTTCTAAGAAGCTTGGCTTCCCCTCTCAATGAAAGTGCTTTTCCACCGTCTGTGCCTAGGGCTACTTGAAGAGGAAACAAACCATAGAGACAAAACTGAGAACTTCTTTATTTTGTCAACTTTCAAAGAGCTACTACAAACCATGTTGGATTTAGAGTTCCAAAATCATCTATCTATATAGCAGAGAACAGAGTGAAACCTAAATATAAAAACTGCTACTGTAGACGAACGCTTCAACCTAGCAGAACAAAATTTGGTGAGCCAAGTGGGATTTGTGTACCGATCAATACCACCAAGTTTCATGAATATTGGGTGAAAAAATATTTGCTGGTATTTCGGAAACTCGTAATTTCTTGGAAGCTTGGCAACCCCTCTCAATGTAAGTGCTTTTCCACAGTCTCTGCTTAGGGCTACTTGAAGTGGAAACAAATGATAGAGACAAAACTGAGAACTCCTTTATTTTGTCAAGTTTCAAAGAGCTATTACAAAGCATATTGATTTAGAGTTCCAAATTCATCTGTCTATATAGGAGAGATCAGAGTGAAACCTAAAAATAAAAACTGCTATTGTAGACGAACGCTTTAACCTAGAAGAACAAAATATGTTGAGCCAAGTGGGATTTGTGTACTTGTCATTACCACCACGTATCATCAAGATTGGGTGAGAAAATATTTGTTGGTATTTCGGAAAATCCTAATTTCTTGGAAGCTTGGCAACCCCTCTCAATGAAAGTGCTTTTCCACAGTCTCTGCTTAGGGCTTCTTGAAGAGGAAAAAAACCATACAGACAAAACTGAGAACTTCTTTATTTTGTCAAGTTTCAAAGAGCTACTACAATCCATTTTAAATTTAGAGTTCCAAATTCATCTATCTATATAGGAGAGAACAGAGTGAAACCTAAATATAAAAACTGCTACTTTAGACGAACGCTTCAGCGTAGAAGAACAAAATTTGGTGAGCCAAGTGGGATTTGTGTACTGATCATTACCACTAAGTATCATCAACATTGGGAGAAAAAATATTTACTGGTATTTCGGAAATTCGTAATTTCTTAGAAGCTTGGCAACCCCTCTCAATGAAAGTGCTTTTCCACCGTCTGTGCCTAGGGCTACTTGAAGAAAAAACAAACCATAAAGACAAATCTGAGAACTCCTTTATTTTGTCAAGTTTAAAAGAGCTACTACAAACCATGTTTGATTTAGAGTTCCAAATTCATCTATCTATATAGGAGATAACAGAGGGAAACCTAAATATAAAAACTGCTACTGTAGACGAATGCTTCAACCTAGAACAAAATTTGGTGAGCCAAGTGGGATTTGTGTACAGATCATTACCACCAAGTATCATCGACATTGGGTGAAAAAATATTTGCTGGTATTTCGGAAACTCGTTATTTCTTAGAAGCTTGACAACCCCTCTCAATGAAAGTGCTTTTCCACTGTCTGTGCCTAGGGCTACTTGAAGAGGAAACAAACCACAGAGACAAAACTGAGAACTCCTCTATTTTTTCAACTTTCAAACAGCTACTACAAACCATGTTGGATTTAGAGTTCCAAATTCATCTATCTATATAGCAGAGAAGAGATTTAAACCTAAATATATAAACTGCTACTGTAGACGAACGCTTCAACCTAGCAGAACAAAAATTGGTGAGACAAGTGGGATTTGTGTACCGATCAATACCACCAAGTGTCATGAATATTGGGTGAAAAAATATTTGCTGGTATTTCGGAAACTCGTAATTTCTTGGAAGCTTGGCTACCCCTCTCAATGAACGTGCTTTTCTACAGTCGGTGCCTAGGGGTACTTGAAGAGGCAACAAACCATAGAGACAAAACTGAGAACTCCTTTATTTTGTCAAGTTTCAAAGAGCTATTACAAACCAAATTGGATTTAGAGTTCCAAATTCATCTGTCTATATAAGAGAGAACAGAGTGAAACCTAAATATAAAAACTGCTACTGTAGACGAACGCTTAAACCTAGAAGAACAAAATATGTTTAGCCAAGTGGGATTTGTGTACTTGTCATTACCACCACGTATCACCAAGATTGGGTGAGAAAATATTTGCTGGTATTTCGGAAAATCGTTACTTCTTGGAAGCTTGGCAACCCCTCTCAATGAAAGTGCTTTTCCACAGTCTCTGCATAAGGGCTTCTTGAAGAGGAAAAAAACCATAGAGACACAACTGAGAACTTCTTTGTTTTGTCAAGTTTCAAAGAGCTACTACAATCCATGTTAAATTTAGAGTTCCAAATTCATCTATCTATATAGGAGAGAACAGAGTGAAACCTAAATATAAAAACTGCTACTGTAGACGAACGCTTCAACGTAGAAGAACAAAATTTATTGAGCCAAGTGGGATTTGTGTACTGATCATTACCACCAAGTATCATCAACATTGGGAGAAAAAATATTTACTGGTATTTCGGAAATTCGTAATTTCTTAGAAGCTTGGCAACCCCTCTCAATGAAAGTGCTTTTCCACACTCTGTGCCTAGGGCTACTTGAAGAAGAAACAAACCATAGAGACAAAACTGAGAACGCCTTTATTTTGTCAAGTTTCAAAGAGCCACTACAAACCATGTTGGATTTAGAGTTCCAAATGCATCTATCTATATACGAGAGAACAAAGTGAAACCTAAACATAAAAACTGCTACTGTAGAAGAACACTTCAACCTAGAAGAACAAAATTTGGTGAGCAAGTGGGATTTGTGTACTGATCATTACCACCAAGTATCATCAAGATTGGGTGAAAAAATATTTGCTGGTATTTCAGAAACTCGTAATTTCTTGGAAGCTTGGCAACCCCTTTCAATGAGAGTGCTTTCCCTCAGTCTCTGCTTAGGGCTACATGAAGCGGAAACAAATCATAGAGACAAAATTGAGAACTCCTTTATTTTTTCAAGTTTCAAAGAGCTACTACAAACCATGTTGGATTTAGAGTTCCAAAATCATCTATCTATATAGGAGAGAACAGAGGGAACCTAAAAATATAAACTGCTACTGTAAACGAATGCTTCAACCTAGAAGAACAAAATTTGGTGAGTCAAGTGGGATTTGTGTACCGATCATTAGCACCAAGTATCATCAAGATTGGGTGAAAAAATATTTGCTGGTATTTCGGAAACTCTTAATTTCTTGGAAGCTTAGCAACCCCTCTGAATGAAAGTGCTTTTCCACAGTCTCTGCTTAGGGCTACTTGAAACGGATACAAATCATAGAGACAAAACTGAGAACTCCTTTATTTTGTCAAGTTTCAAAGAGCTACTACAAACCATGTTGGATTTAGAGTTCCAAATGCATCTATCTATATAGGAGAGAACAGAGTGAAACCTAAATATAAAAATTGCTACAGTAGACGAACGCTTCAACCTAGAAGAACAAAATTTGGTGAGCCAAGTGGGATTTGTGTACTGATCATCAACACCAAGTATCATCAAGATTGGGTGTAAAAATTATTGCTGGTAATTCGGAAACTCGTTATTTCTTAGAAGCTTGGCAACGCCTCTCAATAAAGTGCTTTAACACAGTCAGTGACGAGAGCTACTTGAAGAGGAAACAGACCATAGAGACAAAACTGAGAACTCCTTTCTTTTGTCAAGTTTCAAAGAGCTACTATAAACCATGTTGGATTTAGAGTTCCAAATTCATCTATTTATATAGCAGAGAACAGAGTGAAACCTAAATATAAAAACTGCTACAGTAGACAAACGCTTCAACCTAGAAGAACAAAATTTGGTGAGCCAAGTTGGATTTGTTTTAGCGATTGTCACCACCAAGTATCATCAAGATTGGGTGAAAAAATATTTGCTGGTAATTCGGAAACTCGTTATTTCTTAGAAGCTTGGCAACCCCAATCAATGAAAGTGCTTTTCCACAGTCTCTGCTTAGGGCTACTTGAAGCGAAAACAAATAATTGAGACAAAACTGAGAACTACGTTATTTTGTCAAGTTTCAAAGAGCCACTACAAACCATGTTGGATTTAGAGTTCCAAATTCATCTATCTATATAGGAGAGAACAGAGTGAAACCTAAATATAAAAACTGCTACTGTAGACGAACGCTTCAAACTAGAAGAACAAAATTTGGTGAGCCAAGTGGGATTTGTGTACTGATCATTACCACCAAGTATCATCAACATTGGGTGAAAAAATATTTGCTGGTATTTCGGAAACTCGATATTTCTTAGAATCTTGAAGAACCCTCTCAATGAAAGTGCTTTTCCACTGTCGGAGCGTGGGCTAATTGAAGAGAAAACAAACCATAGAGCCAAAATGAGAACTCCTTTTTTTGGCAAGTTTCAAAGAGCTACTACAAACCATGTTGGATTTAGAGTTCCAAATTCATCTATCTATATAGCAGAGAACAGAGTGAAACCTAAATATAAAAACTGCTACTGTAGATGAACGCTTCAACCTAGAAGAACAAAGTGTGGAGAGCCAAGTGGGATTTGTGTACTGATCTTCACCATCAAGTATCATCAAGATTGGGTGAAAAAATATTTGCTGGTAATTTGGAAACTCGTTATTTCTTAGAAGCTTGGCCACCCCTCGCAATGACAGTGCTTTTCCACAGTCTCTGCTTAGGGCTACTTGAAGCAGAAACAAATCCTAGAGACAAAACTGAGAACTCCTTTATTTTGTCAAGGTTCAAAGAGCTACTACAAACCATGTTGGATTTAGAGTTCGAAATTCATCTATCTATATAGGAGAGAACAGAGTGAAACCTAAAAATAAAAACTGCTACTGTAAACGAACGCTTCAAATTAGAAGACTAAAATTTCGTGAGCCAAGTGGGATTGTGGACTTGTCATTACCACCAAGTATCATCAAGATTGGGTGAAAAAATATTTGCTGGTATTTCGGAAACTCGTAATTTCTTGGAAGCTTGGCAACCCCTCTCAATGAAAGTGCTTTTCCACCGTCTGTGCCTAGGGCTACTTGAAGAGGAAACAAACCATAGAGACAAAACTGAGAACTCCTTTATTTTGTCAAGTTTCAAAGAGCTACTACAAACCATATTGGATTTAGAGTTCCAAATTCATCTGTATATAAAGGGGAGAACAGAATGAAACCTAAATATAAAAACTGCTACTGTAAACGAACGCATCAACCTAGAAGAACAAAATTTCGTGAGTCAAGTGGGATTTGTGTACCGATCATTACCGCCAAGTATCATCAAGATTCGGTGAAACAATATTTGCTGGTATTTCGGAAACTCGTTATTTCTTAGAAGGTTGGCAACCCCTCTCAATGAAAGTGCTTTTCCACAGTCTGTGCCAGGGCTATTTGCAGAGGAAACAAACCATGGAGACAAAACTGAGAACTCCTTTATTTTGTCAAGTTTCAAAGAGCTACTACAAACCATATTGGATTTAGAGTTCCAAATTTATCTATCTATATAGGAGAGAAGAGAGTGGAACCTAAAAATTAAAACTGCTACTGAAAACGAACGCATCAACTTAGAAGAACAAAATATGGTGAGTCAAGTGGGATTTGTGTACCGATCATTACCACCACGTACCATCAAGATTGGGTGAAAAAATATTTGCTGGTGTTTCGGAAACTGATAATTTCTTGGAAGCTTGTCAACCCCTCTCAATGAAAGTGCTTTTCCACCGTCTGTGCCTAGGGCTACTTGAAGAGGAAACAAACCATAGAGACAAAACTGAGAACTCCTTTATTTTGTCAAGTTTCAAAGAGCCACTACAAACCATGTTGGATTTCGAGTTCCAAATTCATCTATCTATATAGCAGAGAACAGAGTGAAACCTAAACATAAAAACTGCTACTGTAGACGAATGCTTCAAAGTAGAAGAACAAAATTTGGTGAGCCAAGTGGGATTTGTGTACTGATCATTACCACCTAGTATCATCAACATTGGGTGAAAAAATATTTGCTGGTATTTTGGCAACTCGTTATTTCTTTGAAGCTTGGCAACCCCACTCAATGAAAGTGCTTTTCCACAGTCTGTGCCTAGGACTACTTGAAGAGGAAACAAACCATAGAAACAAAACTGAGAACTCCTTTCTTTTGTCAAGTTTCAAAGAGCTACTACAAACCATGTTGGATTTCGAGTTCCAAATTCATCTATCTATATAGCAGAGAACAGAGTGAAACCTAAATATAAAAACTGCTACTGTAGACGAGCGCTTCAACCTAGAAGAACAAAGTTTGGTGAGCAACGTGGGTTTTGTGTACTGATCATTACCACCAAGTATCATCAACATTGGGCGAAAAAATATTTGCTGGTATTTCGGAAACTCGTTATTTCTTAGAAGCTTGGCACCACTCTCAATGAAAGTGCTTTTGCACCCTCGGTGCCTAAGGCTAATTCAATAGGAAACAAACCATAGAGACAAATCTGGGAACTCCTTTATTTTGTCATCTTTCAAAGAGGTACTACAAACCATGTTGAATTTAGAGTTCCAAATTCATCTATCTATATAGGAGAGAACAGAGTGAAACCTAAAAATAAAAACTGCTACTGTAAATGAACGCTTCAACCTAGAAGAACAAAATTCGGTGAGCCAAGTGGTATTTGTGTACTTGTCATTACCACCACGTATCATCAACATTGGTTGAAAAAATATTTGCTGGTATTTCGGAAACTCGTAATTTCTTGGAAGTTTGGCAACCCCTTTCAATGAATGTGCTTTTTCACAGTCTCTGCTTAGGGCTACATGACGCGGAAACAAATCATAGAGAAAAAACTGACAACTCCTCTATTTTGTCAAATTTCAAAAAGCTACTACACACCAAGTTGGATTTAGGGTTCCAAATTCATCTATATATACAGGAGAGAAGAGAGGGAAACCTAAAAATATGAACTGCTACTGTAAACAATCGCTTCAACCTAGAAGAACAAAATTTGGTGAGTCAAGTGGGATTTGTGTACTGATCATTACCGCCAAGTATCATCAAGAGTCGGTGAAAAAATATTTGCTGGTATTTCGGAAACTCGTTATTTCTTAGAAGGTTGGCAACCCCTCTCAATGAAAGTGGTTTTCCACCGTCGGTGCCTAGGACTACTTGAAGAGGAAACAAAACATAGAGACAAAACTGAGAACTACTTTATTTTATCAAGTTTCAAAGAGCTACTACAAACCATGTTGGATTTAGAGTTCCAAATTCATCTATCTATATAGGAGAGAACAGAGTGAAACCTAAATAAAAAAACTGCTACTGTAGACGAACGCGTCAACGTAGAAGAACAAACATTGGTGAGCCAAGTGGGATTTGTGTACTGATCATTACCACCAAGTATCATCAACATTGGGTGAAAAAATATTTGCTGGTATTTTGGAAACTTGTTATTTCTTAGAAGCTTGGTGACCCCTCTCAATGAAAGTGCTTTTCCACAGTCTGTGCCTAGGGCTACTTGAAGAGGAAACAAGTTATAGAGATGAAACTAAGAGTACCTTTATTTTGTCAAATTTCAAAGATCTACTACAATCCATGTTGGATTTAGAGTTCCAAATTCATCTATCTATATAGGAGAGAACAGAGGGAAATCTCAAAATAAAAAGTGCTACTGTAAACGAACGCTTCAACCTAGAAGAACAAAATTTGGTGAGCCAAGTGGGATTTGTGTACTTTTCATTACCACCAAGTATCATCAAGATTGGGTGAAAAAATATTTGCTGATATTTCGAATACTCGTTATATCTTAGAAGCTTGGCAACCACTGTCAATGAAAGTGCTTTTTCACAGTCTGTACCTAGGGCTACTTGAAGAGGAAACAAACCATAGAGTCAAAACTGAGAACTCCTTCATTTTGTCAAGTTTCAAAGAGCTACTACAAACCATGTTGGATTTAGAGTTCCAAATTCATCTATCTATATAGGAGAGGACAGAGGGAAACCTAAAAATAAAAAGTGCTATTGTAAACGAAGGCTTCAACCTGGAAGAAGAAAATTTGGTGAGCCAAGTGGGATTTGTGTACTGATCATTACCACCCAGTATCATCAAGATTGGGTGAAAATATATTTGCTGGTATTTCGGAAACTCGTTATTTCTTAGAAGCTTGGCAACCCTCTCAATGAAAGTGCTTTTCCACAGTCTGTGCCTAGGGCGAATTGAAGAGAAAACCAACCATAAAGACAAAACTGAGAACTCTATTATTTTGTCATGTTTCAAAGAGCCACTACAAACCATGTTGGATTTAGAGTTCAAAATTCATCTATCTATATAGGAGAGAACAGTGTGCAACCTAAAAATGAAAACTGCTACTGTAAAGGAATGCTTCAACTTAGAAGAACAAAATTTGCTGAGCCAAGTGGGATTTGTGGACTTGTCATTACCACCAGGCATCACCAAGATTGGGTAAAAAATATTTGCTGGTATTTCGGAAACTCGTTACTTCTTAGAAGCTTGGCAACCCCTCTCAATGAAAGTGCTTCTCCACCGTCTGGGCCAAGGGCTACTTGAAGAAGAAACAAATCATAGATACAAAACAGAGAACTCCTTTATTTTGTCAAGATTCAAAGAGCTTTTGCAAACCATGTTTGACTTAGAGTTCCAAATTCATCTCTGTATATAGGAGAGAACAGAGTAAAACCTAAAAATAAAAACTGCTACAGTAGACGAACGCTTCAACCTAGAAGAACAAAATTTGGTGAGTCAAGTGGTATTTGTGTACTGATCATTACCACCTAGTATCATCAAGATTCGGTGAAAAAATATTTGCTGGTATTTCGGAAACTCGTTATTTCTTAGAAGCTTGGCAACCCCTCTCAATGAAAGTGCTTTTCCACACTCTGTGCCTAGGGCTACTTGAAGAGGAAACAAGTTATAGAGATGAAACTAAGAACTCCTTTATTTTGTCAAATTTCAAAGAGCTACTACAAACCATGTTGGATTTAGAGTTCCAAATTCATCTAACTATATAGGAGAGAACAGAGGGAAATCTCAAAATAAAAAGTGCTACTGTAAACGAACGCTTCAACCTAGAAGAACAAAATTTGGTGAGCCAAGTGGGATTTGTGTACTTTTCATTACCACCAAGTATCATCAAGATTGGGTGAAAAAATATTTGCTGATATTTCGAATACTCGTTATTTCTTAGAAGCTTGGCATCCACTCTCAATGAAAGTGCTTTTTCACAGTCTGTACCTAGGGCTACTTGAAGAGGAAACAAACCATAGAGACAAAACTGAGAACTCCTTCATTTTGTCAAGTTTCAAAGAGCTACTACAAACCATGTTGGATTTAGAGTTCCAAATTCATCTGTCTATATAGAAGAGGACAGAGGGAAACCTAAAAATAAAAAGTGCTATTGTAAACGAAGGCTTCAACCTGGAAGAAGAAAATTTGGTGAGCCAAGTGGGATTTGTGTACTGATCATTACCACCCAGTATCATCAAGATTGGGTGAAAATATATTTGCTGGTATTTCGGAAACTCGTTATTTCTTAGAAGCTTGGCAACCCTCTCAATGAAAGTGCTTTTCCACAGTCTGTGCCTAGGGCGACTTGAAGAGAAAACCAACCATAAAGACAAAACTGAGAACTCTATTATTTTGTCAAGTTTCAAAGAGCCACTACAAACCATGTTGGATTTAGAGTTTAAAATTCATCTATCTATATAGGAGAGAACAGTGTGCAACCTAAAAATGAAAACTGCTACTGTAAACGAATGCTTCAACTTAGAAGAACAAAATTTGCTGAGCCAAGTGGGATTTTTGGACTTGTCATTACCACCAGGCATCATCAAGATTGGGTAAAAAATATTTGCTGGTATTTCGGAAACTCATTATTTCTTAGAAGCTTGGCAACCCCTCTCAATGAAAGTTCATTTCCACAGTCAGGGCCTAGGGCTACTTGAAGAGGAAACAATCCATAGAGTCAAAACTGAGAACTCCTTTATTTTGTCAAGTTTCAAAGAGCTACTACAAACCATGTTGGATTTAGAGTTCCAGATTCTTCTATCTAAATAGGATAGAACCGAGTGAAACCTAAAAATAAAAACTGCTACTGTTAACGAACGCTTCAACCTAGAAGAACAAAATTTGGTGAGCCAAGTGGGATTTGTGTACTGATCATTACCACCAAGTATCATCAAGATTCGGTGAAAAAATATTTGCTGGTATTTCGGAAACTCGTAATTTCTTGGAAGCTTGGCAACCCCTCTCATTGAAAGTGCTCTTCCACCGTCTGTGCCTAGGGCAACTTGAAGAGGAAACAAACTACAGAGACAAAACTGAGAACTCCTTTATTTTGTCAATTTTCAAAGAGCTACTACAAACCATGTTGGATTTAGTGTTCCAAATTCATCTATCTATATAGCAGAGAACAGAGTGAAACCTAAATATATAAACTGCTACTGTAGACGAACGCTTCAACCTATCAGAACAAAATTTGGTGAGCCAAGTGGGATTTGTGTACCGATCAATACAACCAAGTATCATGAATATTGGTTGAAAAAATATTTGCTGGTATTTCAGAAACTCGTAATTTCTTGAAAGCTTGGCAAACCCTCTGAATGAAAGTGCTTTTCCACAGTCTCTGCTTAGGGCTACTTGAAGCGGAAACAAATCATGGAGACAAAACTGAGAGCTACTTCATTTTGTCAAGTTTCAAAGAGCTACTACAAACCATATTGGATTTACAGTTCCAAATTCATCTGTCTATATTGGAGAGGACAGAGTGAAACCTAAATATAAAAACTGCTACTGTAGACGAACGCTTCAACCTAGAAGAACAAAATATGGTGAGCCAAGTGGGATTTGTGTACCGATCATTACCACCAAGTATCATCAAGATTCGGTGAAAAAATATTTGCTGGTATTTCGGAAACTCGTTATTTCTTAGAAGCTTGGCAAACCCTCTCAATGAAAGTGCTTTTCCACACTCTGTGCCTAGGACTACTTGAAGAGTAAACAAAACATAGAGACAAAACTGAGAACTACCTTATTTTGTCAAGTTTCAAAGAGCTACTGCAAACCATGTTGGATTTACAGTTCCAAATTCATCTATCTATATAGGAGAGAACAGAGTGTAACCTAAATATAAAAACTGCTACAGTAGAAGAACGCTTCATCCTAGAAGAACAAAATTTGGTGAGCCAAGTGGGATTTATGTACTTGTCACTACCATCAAGTATCATCAACAATGAGTGAAAAAATATTTGCTGGTATTTCGGAAACTCGTTATTTCTTAGAAGCTTGGCAACCCCTCTCAATGAAAGTGCTTTTCCACCGTCTGTACCTAGGGCTACTTGAAGAGGAAACAAACCATCATGACAAAACTGAGAACTACTTTATTTTGTCAAGTTTCAAAGAGCTACTGCAAACCATGTTGGATTTACAGTTCCAAATTCATCTATCTATATAAAAGAGAACAGAGTGAAACCTAAATATAAAAACTGCTACAGTAGAAGAATGCTTCAACCTAGAAGAACAAAATTTGGTGAGCCAAGTGGGATTTGTGTACTTGTCATTACCACCACGTATCATCAACATGGGTGAAAAAATATTTGCTGGTATTTCGGAAACTCGTTATTTCTTAGGAGCTTGGCAACCCCTCTCAATGAAAGTGCTTTTTCACCGTCTATACCTAGGGCTACTTGAAGAGGAAACAAACCATCGAGACAAAACTGAGAACTCCTTTATTTTCTCAAGTTTCAAAGAGCTACTACAAACCATGTTGGGTTTAGAGTTACAAATTCATCTATCTATATAGCAGAGAACAGGTGAAGCCTAAATATAAAAACTGCAACTGTAGACGAACGCTTCAACCTAGCAGAACAAAATTTGGTGAGCCAAGTGGGATCTGTGTACCGATCAATACCACCAAGTATCATGAATTTTGGGTGAAAAAATATTTGCTGGTATTTCGGAAACTCGTAATTTCTTGGAAGCTTGGCAACCCCTCTCAATGAAAGTGCTTTTCCACAGTCTCTATTTAGGGCTACTTGAAGCGGAAACAAATTATAGAGACAAAACTGAGAACTCCTTTTTTTTGTCAAGTTTCAAAGAGCTACTACAAACCATATTGGATTTAGAGTTCCAAATTCATCTGTCTCTATTGGAGAGAACAGAGTGAAAATTAAATATAAAAACTGCTACTGTAGACGAACGCTTCAACCTAGAAGAACAAAATTTGGTGAGCCAAGTGAGATTTGTGTACCGATCATCAACACCAAGTATCATCAAGAATGGGTGAAAAAATATTTGCTGGTATTTCGGAAACTCGTAATTTCTTGGAAGCTTGGCAACCCCTCTCATTGAAAGTGCTCTTCCACCGTCTGTGCCTAGGGCAACTTGAAGAGGAAACAAACTACAGAGACAAAACTGAGAACTCCTTTATTTTGTCAATTTTCAAAGAGCTACTACAAACCATGTTGGATTTAGTGTTCCAAATTCATCTATCTATATAGCAGAGAACAGAGTGAAACCTAAATATATAAACTTCTACTGTAGACGAACACTTCAACCTAGCAGAATAAAATTTGGTGAGCCAAGTGGGATTTGTGTACCGATCAATACAACCAAGTATCATGAATATTGGTTGAAAAAATATTTGCTGGTATTTCAGAAACTCGTAATTTCTTGAAAGCCTGGCAAACCCTCTGAATGAAAGTGCTTTTCCACAGTCTCTGCTTAGGGCTACTTGAAGCGGAAACAAATCATGGAGACAAAACTGAGAACTACTTTATTTTGTCAAGTATCAAAGAGCTACTACAAACCATATTGGATTTAGAGTTCCAAATTCATCTGTCTATATTGGAGACAACAGAGTGAAACCTAAATATAAAAACTGCTACTGTAGACGAACGCTTAAACGTAGAAGAACAAAATTTGGTGAGCCAAGTGGGATTTGTGTACCGATCATTACCACCAAGTATCATCAAGATTCAGTGAAAAAATATTTGCTGGTATTTTGGAAACTTGTTATTTCTTAGAAGCTTGGTGACCCCTCTCAATGAAAGTGCTTTTCCACAGTCTGTGCATAGGGCTACTTGAAGAGGAAACAAGTTATAGAGATGAAACTAAGAACTCCTTTATTTTGTCAAATTTCAAAGAGCTACTACAAACCATGTTGGATTTAGAGTTCCAAATTCATCTATCTATATAGAAGAGAACAGAGGGAAATCTCAAAATAAAAAGTGCTACTGTAAACGAACGCTTCAACCTAGAAGAACAAAATTTGGTGAGCCAAGTGGGATTTGTGTACTTTTCATTACCACCAAGTATCATCAAGATTGGGTGAAAAAATATTTGCTGATATTTCGAATACTCGTTATTTCTTAGAAGCTTGGCAACCGCTCTCAATGAAAGTGCTTTTTCACAGTCTGTACCTAGGGCTACTTGAAGAGGAAACAAACCATAGAGACAAAACTGAGAACTCCTTCATTTTGTCAAGTTTCTAAGAGCTACTACAAACCATGTTGGATTTAGAGTTCCAAATTCATCTGTCTATATAGGAGAGGACAGAGGGAAACCTAAAAATAAAAAGTGCTATTGTAAACGAAGGCTTCAACCTGGAAGAAGAAAATTTGGTGAGCCATGTGGGATTTGTGTACTGATCATTACCACCCAGTATCATCAACATTGGGTGAAAATATATTTGCTGGTATTTCGGAAACTCGTTATTTCTTAGAAGCTTGGCAACCCTCTCAATGAAAGTGCTTTTCCACAGTCTGTGCCTAGGGCGACTTGAAGAGAAAACCAACCATAAAGACAAAACTGAGAACTCTATTATTTTGTCAAGTTTCAAAGAGCCACTACAAACCATGTTGGATTTAGAGTTTAAAATTCATCTATCTATATAGGAGAGAACAGTGTGCAACCTAAAAATGAAAACTGCTACTGTAAACGAATGCTTCAACTTAGAAGAACAAAATTTGCTGAGCCAAGTGGGATTTTTGGACTTGTCATTACCACCAGGCATCATCAAGATTGGGTAAAAAATATTTGCTGGTATTTCGGAAACTCGTTACTTCTTAGAAGCTTGGCAACCCCTCTCAATGAAAGTGCTTTTCCACCGTCTTGGCCAAGGGCTACTTGAAGAAGAAAAAATCATAGAGACAAAACAGAGAACTCCTTTATTTTGTCAAGATACAAAGAGGTTTTACAAACCATGTTTGATTTAGAGTTCCAAATTCATCTCTCTATATAGGAGAGAACAGAGTAAAACCTAAAAATAAAAACTGCTACAGTACACGAACGCTTCAACCTAGAAGAACAAAATTTGGTGAGTCAAGTGGTATTTGTGTACTGATCATTACCACCTAGTATCATCAAGATTCGGTGAAAAAATATTTGCTGGTATTTCGGAAACTCGTTTTTTCTTAGAAGGTTGGCAACCCCTCTCAATGAAAGTGCTTTTCCACACTCTGTGCCTAGGACTACTTGAAGAGGAAACAAAACATAGAGAAAAAACTGAGAACTACCTTATTTTGTCAAGTTTCAAAGAGCTACTGCAAACCATGTTGGATTTACAGTTCCAAATTCATCTATCTATATAGGAGAGAACAGAGTGAAACCTAAATATAAAAACTGCTACAGTAGAAGAATGCTTCAACCTAGAAGAACAAAATTTGGTGAGCCAAGTGGGATTTGTGTACTTGTCATTACCACCACGTATCATCAACATGGGTGAAAAAATATTTGCTGGTATTTCGGAAACTCGTTATTTCTTAGGAGCTTGGCAACCCCTCTCAATGAAAGTGCTTTTCCACCGTCTGTACCTAGGGCTACTTGAAGAGGAAACAAACCATCGAGACAAAACTGAGAACTCCTTTATTTTCTCAAGTTTCAAAGAGCTACTACAAACCATGTTGGGTTTAGAGTTACAAATTCATCTATCTATATAGCAGAGAACAGAGTGAAGCCTAAATATAAAAACTGCAACTGTAGACGAACGCTTCAACCTAGCAGAACAAAATTTGGTGAGCCAAGTGGAATCTGTGTACCGATCAATACCTCCAAGTATCATGAATTTTGGGTGAAAAATATTTGCTGGTATTTCGGAAACTCGTAATTTCTTGGAAGCTTGGCAACCCCTCTCAATGAAAGTGCTTTTCCACAGTCTCTACCTAGGGCTACTTGAAGCGGAAACAAATTATAGAGACAAAAGTGAGAATTCCTTTATTTTCTCAAGTTTCAAAGAGGTACTACAAACCATATTGGATTTAGAGTTCCAAATTCATCTGTCTCTATTGGAGAGAACAGAGTGAAACCTAAATATAAAAACTGCTACTGTAGACGAACCTTTCAACCTAGAAGAACAAAATTTGGTGAGCCAAGTGAGATTTGTGTACCGATCATCACCACCAAGTATCATCAAGAATGGGTGAAAAAATATTTGCTGGTATTTCGGAAACTCGTTATTTCTTAGAAGCTTGGCAACCCCTCTCAATGAAATTTCATTTCCACAGTCAGGGCCTAGGGCTACTTGAAGAGGAAACAATCCATAGAGTCAAAACTGAGAACTCCTTTATTTTGTCAAGTTTCAAAGAGCTACTACAAACCATGTTGGATTTAGAATTCCAGATTCTTCTATCTAAATAGGATAGAACCGAGTGAAAAATAAAAATAAAAACTGCTACTGTTAACGAACGCTTCAACCTTGAAGAACAAAATTTGATGAGCCAAGTGGGATTTGTGTACTGATCATTACCACCAAGTATCATCAAGATTTGGTGAAAAAATATTTGCTGGTATTTTGGAAACTCGTAATTTCTTGGAAGCTTGGCAACCCCTCTCATTGAAAGTGCTCTTCCACCGTCTGTGCCTAGGGCAACTTGAAGAGGAAACAAACTACAGAGAAAAAACTGAGAACTCCTTTATTTTGTCAATTTTCAAAGAGCTACTACAAACCATGTTGGATTTAGTGTTCCAAATTCATCTATCTATATAGCAGAGAACAGAGTGAAACCTAAATATATAAACTGCTACTGTAGACGAACGCTTCAACCTAGCAGAATAAAATTTGGTGAGCCAAGTGGGATTTGTGTACCGATCAATACAACCAAGTATCATGAATATTGGTTGAAAAAATATTTGCTGGTATTTCAGAAACTCGTAATTTCTTGAAAGCTTGGCAAACCCTCTGAATGAAAGTGCTTTTCCACTGTCACTGCTTAGGGCTACTTGAAGCGGAAACAAATCATGGAGACAAAACTGAGAACTCCTTTATTTTGTCAAGTTTCAAAGAGCTACTACAAACCATATTGGATTTAGAGTTCCAAATTCATCTGTCTATATTGGAGAGAACAGAGTGAAACCTAAATATAAAAAGTGCTACTGTAGACGAACGCTTCAACCTAGAAGAACAAAATTTGGTGAGCCAAGTGGGATTTGTGTACCGATCATTACCACCAAGTATCATCAAGATTCGGTTAAAAAATATTTTCTGGTATTTCGGAAACTCGTTATTTCTTCGAAGCTTGGCAACCCCTCTCAATGAAAGTGCTTTTCCACACTCTGTGCCTACGACTACTTGAAGAGTAAACAAAACATAGAGACAAAACTGAGAACTACCTTATTTTGTCAAGTTTCAAAGAGCTACTGCAAACCATGTTGGATTTACAGTTCCAAATTCATCTATCTATATAGGAGAGAACAGAGTGTAACCTAAATATAAAAACTGCTACAGTAGAAGAACGCTTCATCCTAGAAGAACAAAATTTGGTGAGCCAAGTGGGATTTGTGTACTTGTCATTACCATCAAGTATCATCAACAATGAGTGAAAAAATATTTGCTGGTATTTCGGAAACTCGTTATTTCTTAGAAGCTTGGCAACCCCTCTCAATGAAAGTGCTTTTCCACCGTCTGTACCTAGGGCTACTTGAAGATTAAACAAACCATCGAGACAAAACTGAGAACTCCTTTATTTTCTCAAGTTTCAAAGAGCTACTACAAACCATGTTGGGTTTAGAGTTCCAAATTCATCTATCTATATAGCAGAGAACAGAGTGAAGCGTAAATATAAAAACTGCTACTGTAGACTAACGCTTCAACCTAGCAGAACAAAATTTGGTGAGCCAAGTGGGATTTGTGTACCGATCAATACCACCAAGTACCATGAATTTTGGGTGAAAAAATATTTGCTGGTATTTCGGAAACTCGTAATTTCTTGGAAGCTTGGCAACCCCTCTCAATGAAAGTGCTTTTCCACAGTCTCTACTTAGGGCTACTTGAAGCGGAAACAAATCATAGAGACAAAACTGAGAACTCCTTTATTTTGTCAAGTTTCAAAGAGTTACTACAAACCACATGGGATGTAGAGTTCCAAATTCATCTGTCTATATTGGAGAGAACAGAGTGAAACCTAAATATAAAAACTGCTACTGTAGACCAACGCTTCAACCTAGAAGAACAAAATTTGGTGAGCCAAGTGGGATTTGTGTACCGATCATCACCACCAAGTATCATCAAGATTGGGTGAAAAAATATTTGCTGGTATTTCGGAAACTCGTTATTTCTTAGAAGCTTGGCAACCCCTCTCAATGAATGTTCATTTACACAGTCAGGGCCTAGGGCTACTTGAAGAGGAAACAATCCATAGAGTCAAAACTGAGAACTCCTTTATTTTGTCAAGTTTCAAAGAGCTACTACAAACCATGTTGGATTTAGTGTTCCAAATTCATCTATCTATATAGGAGAGAACAGAGGGAAATCTCAAAATAAAAACTGCTACTGTAAACGAACGCTTCAACCTAGAAGAACAAAATTTGGTGAGCCAAGTGGGATTTGTGTACTTTTCATTACCACCAAGTATCATCAAGATTGGGTGAAAAAATATTTGCTGATATTTCGAATACTCGTTATTTCTTAGAAGCTTGGCAACCACTCTCAATGAAAGTGCTTTTTCACAGTCTGTACCTAGGGCTACTTGAAGAGGAAACAAACCATAGAGACAAAACTGAGAACTCCTTCATTTTGTCAAGTTTCAAAAAGCTACTACAAACCATGTTGGATTTAGAGTTCCAAATTCATCTGTCTATATAGGAGAGGACAGAGGGAAACCTAAAAATAAAAAGTGCTATTGTAAACGAAGGCTACAACCTGGAAGAAGAAAATTTTGTGAGCCAAGTGGGATTTGTGTACTGATCATTACCACCCAGTATCATCAAGATTGGGTGAAAATATATTTGCTGGTATTTCGGAAACTCGTTATTTCTTAGAAGCTTGGCAACCCTCTCAATGAAAGTGCTTTTCCACAGTCTGTGCCTAGGGCGAATTGAAGAGAAAACCAACCATAAAGACAAAACTGAGAACTACTTTATTTTGTCAAGTTTCAAAAGGCACTACAAACCATGTTGGATTTAGAGTTCCAAATTCTTCTGTCTATATTGGAGAGAACAGAGTGATACCTAAATATGAAAACTGCTACTGTAGACGAACGCTTCAACATAGAAGAACAAAATTTGGTGAGCCAAGTGGGATTTGTGTACCGATCATTACCACCAAGTATCATCAAGTTTTGGTGAAAAAATATTTGCTGGTATTTCGGAAACTCGTTATTTCTTAGAAGCGTGGCAACCCCTCTCAATGAAAGTGCTTTTACACACTCTGTGCCTAGGACTACTTGCAGAGGAAACAAAACATAGAGTCAAAACTGAGAACTACCTTATTTTGTCAAGTTTCAAAGAGCTACTGCAAACCATGTTGGATTTAGAGTTCCAAATTCATCTATCTATATAGGAGAGAACAGAGGTAAACCTAAATGTAAAAACTGCTACAGTAGAAGAACGCTTCAACCTAGCAGAACAAAATTTGGTGAGCCAAGTGGGATTTGTGTACTGATCATTACCACCAAGTATCATCAACTTTGGGTGAAAAAATGTTTGCTAATATTTGCGAAACTCGTTATTCTTAGAAGCCTGGCAACCCCTCTAAATGAAAGTGCTTTTCCACCGTCTGTGCCTAGGGCTACTTGAAGAGGAAACAAACCATAGAGACAAAACTGAGAACTCCTTTATTTTGTCATGTTTCAAATAGCAACTACAAACCATGTTGGATTTAGAGTTCCAAATTCATTTGTCTATATTGGAGAGAACAGAGGGAAACCTAAACATAAAAACTGCTACTATAGACGAACGCTTCAATCTAGAAGAACACAATTTGGTGAGCCAAGTGGGATATGTGTACCGATCATCACCAAAGAAGTATCATCAAGATTGGGTGAAAAAATATTTGCTGGTATTTAGGAAACTCGTTATTTCTTGAAAGCTTTGCATCCCCTGTCAATGAAAGTGGTTTTCCACCTTCTGTGTCTAGGGCTACTTGAAGAGGAAACAAACCATAGAGACAAAACTGAGAACTCCTTTATTTTGTCAAGTTTCAAAGAGCTACTGCAAACCATGTTGTATTTAGAGTTCCAAATTCATCTATCTATATAGGAGAGAACAGAGTGAAACCTAAATATTAAAACTGCTTCTGTAGACGAACACTTCAACCTAGAAGAACAAAATGTGGTGAGCCAAGTGGGATTTGTGTACCGATCATTACCACCAATTATCATCAACATTGGGTGAAAAAATATTTGCTGGTATTTCGGAAACTCATAATTTGTTGGAAGCTTGGCAACCCCTCTCAATGAAAGTGATTTTCCACAGTCTCTGCTTAGGGTTACTTGAAGCGGAAACAAAATCATGGAGACAAAACTGAGAACTCTTTTGTTTTGTCAAGTTTCAAAGAGCTACTACAAACGATATTGGATTTAGAGTTCCAAATTCAACTGTCTACATAGGGGAGAACTGAATGAAACCTAAATATAAAAACTGCTACTGTAAACGAACCCTTCAAACTAGAAGAACAAAATTTGGTGAGCCAAGTGGGATTTGTGTACTGATCATTACCACCAAGTATCATCAAGATTCGGTGAAAAAATATTTGCTTTTATTTCGGAAACTCGTTATTTCTTAGAAGCTTGGCAACCCCTTTCAATGAAAGTGCTTTTCCACAGTGTCTGCTTAGGGATACATGAATCAGAAACAAATCATAGAGACAAAACTGAGAACTCCTTTACTTTTCCAAGTTATAAAGAGCTACTACAAACCGTATTGGATTTAGAGTTCCAAATTCATCTGTCTATATAGGAGAGAACAGAGTGAAACCTACATATAAAAACTGCTACTGTAAACGAACGCTTCAACCTAGAAGAACAAAATTTGGTGAGCCAAGTGGGATTTGTGTACTGATCATTACCACCAAGTATCATCAAGATTCGGTGAAAAAATATTTGCTGGTATTTCGGAAACTCGTTATTTCTTAGAAGCTTGGCAAACCCTCTCAATGAAAGTGCTTTTCCACAGTCTGTGCCTAGGACTACATGAAGAGGAAACAAAACATAGAGACAAAACTGAGAACTACGTTATTTTGTCAAGTTTCAAAGAGCTACTGCAAACCATGTTGGATTTAGAGTTCCAAATTCATCTATCTATATATGAGAGAACAGAGGGAAACCTAAATATAAAAACTGCTACTGTAGACGAACGCTTCAACCTAGAAGAACAAAATGTGGTGACCCAAGTGGGATTTGTTTACTGATCATTTCGACCAAGTATCATCAACATTGGGTGAGAAAATATTTGCTGGTATTTCGGAAACTCGTTATTTCTTAGAAGCTTTGCAACCCCTCTCATTCAAAGTGCATTTCCACCGTCTGTTCCTAGGGCTACTTGAAGAGGAGGCAAACCATAGAGACAAAACTGAAAACTCCTTTATTTTGTCAAGTTTCAAAGAGCTACTGCAAACCATGTTGGATTTAGAGTTCCAAATTCATCTATCTATATAGGAGAGAACAGAGGGAAACCTAAATATAAAAACTGCTACTGTAGACAAACACTTCAAACTAGAAGAACAAAATTTGGTGAGCCAAGTGGGATTTGTGGACTTGTTCTTACCACCAAGTATCATCAAGATTCGGTGAAAAATTATTTGCTTTTATTTCGGAAACTCGTTATTTCTTAGAAGCTTGGCAACCCCTCTCAATGAAAGTGCTTTTCCACAGTCAGTGACTAGGACTACTTGAAGAGGAAACAAAACATAGAGACAAAACTGAGAACTACTTTATTTTGTCAAGTTTCAAAGAGCTACTACAAACCATGTTGGATATATATTTCCAAATTCATCTAAATATATATCAGAAAGCAGAGAGAATGCTTAATATAAAAACTGCTACTGTAGACGAATGCTTCAAATTAGAAGAACAAAATTTGGTGAGCCAAGTAGGATTTGTGTACCGATCATTACCACCATGAATCATCAAACTTGGGTGAAAAAATATTTGCTGGTATTTCGGAAACTCATAATTTCTTGGAAGCTTTGCAACCCCTTTCAATGAAAGTGCTTTTCCACAGTCTCTGCTTAGGGCTACATGAAGCAGAAACAAATCATAGAGACAAAACTGAGAACTCCTTTATTTTCTCAAGTTTCAAAGAGCTACTACAAACCATATTGGATTTAGAGTTCCAAATTCATCTATCTATATAGGAGAGAACAGAGTGAAACCTAAATATAAAAACTGCTACTGTAGACGAACGCTTCAACCTAGAAGAACAAAATTTGGTGAGCCAAGTGGGATTTGTGTACTGATCATTACCACCAAGTGTCATCAAGCTTCCATGAAAAAATTTTTGCTGGTATTTCGGTAACTCGTTATTTCTTAGAAGCATGGCAACCGCACTCAATTAAAGTGCTTTTTCACAGTCTGTTCCTAGAGGTACCTGAAGAGGAAACAAACCATAGAGACAAAACTGAGAACTCCTTTATTTTGTCAAGTTTCAAAGAGCTACTAAAAACCATGTTGGATTTAGAGTTCCAAATTCATCTATCTGTATAGCAGAGAACAGAGTGAAACCTAAATTTAAAAACTGCTACTGTAGACGAACGCTTCAACCTAGAAGAACAAAATTTGGTGAGCCAAGTGGGATTTGTGTACCGATCATTACCACCACGTATCATCAAACTTGGGTCAAAAAACATTTGCTGGTATTTCGGAAACTCATAATTTCTTCGAAGCTTTGCAACTCCTTTCAATGAAAGTGCTTTTCCACAGTCTCTGCTTAGGGATACATGAAGCAGAAACAAATCAAAGAGGCAAAACTGAGAACTCCTTTACTTTGTCAAGTTTCAAAGAGCCACTACAAACCATATTGGATTTAGAGTTCCAAATTCATCTGTCTATATAGGAGAGAACAGAGGGAAACCTACATATAAAAACTGCTACTGTAAATGAACGCTTCAACCTAGAAGAACAAAATTTGGTGAGCCAAGTGGGATTTGTGTACTGATCATTACCACCAAGTATCATCAAGATTCGGTGAAAAAATAATTGCTGGTATTTCGGAAACTCGTTATTTCTTAGAAGCTTGGCAACCCCTCTCAATGAAAGTGCTTTTACACAGTCTGTGCCTAGGACTACTTGAAGAGGAAACAAAACATAGCGAAAAAATGAGAACTACGTTATTTTGTCAAGTTTCAAAGAGCTACTGCAAACCATGTTGGATTTAGAGTTCCAAATTCATCTATCTATATAGGAGAGAACAGAGAGAAACCTCAATATAAAATCTGCTACAGTAGAAGAACGCTTCAACATAGAAGATCAAATTTGGTGACCCAAGTGGGATTTGTTTACTGATCATTACCACCAAGTGTCATCAACATTGCGTGAAAAAATATTTGCTGGTATTTCGGAAACTTGTTATTTCTTAGAAGCATGGCAACCCCACTCAATGAAAGTGCTTTTCCACAGTCTGTTCCTAGAGGTACCTGAAGCGGAAACAAACCATAGAGACAGAACTGAGAACTCCTTTACTTTGTCAAGTTTCAAAGAGCTACTAAAAACCATGTTGGATTTAGAGTTCCAAATTCATCTATCTATATATGAGAAAAGAGTGAAACCTAAATATAAAACTGCTACTGTAGACGAACGCTTCAACCTAGAAGAACAAAATTTGGTGAGCCAAGTGTGATTTGTGTACCGATCATCACCACCAAGTATCATCAACATTGGGTGAAAAAATATTTGCTGGTATTTCGGAAACTCGTTATTTCTTAGAAGCTTGGCAACCCCTCTCAATGAAAGTGCTTTTCCACAGTCTCTGCTTAGGGCTACATGAAGCGAAAACAAATCATAGAGACAAAACTGAGAACTCCTTTACTTTGTCAAGTTTCAAAGAGCTACTACAAGCCATATTTGATTTAGAGTTCCAAATTCATCTATCTAAATTGGAGAGAACAGAGTGAAACCTAAATATAAAAACTGCTACTGTAGACGAAACCTTCAACCTAGAAGAACAATATTTGGTGAGCCAAGTGGGATTTGCGTACTGTTAATTACCACCATGTGTCATCAAGATTGCGTGAAAAAATATTTGCTGGTATTTCAAAAACTCATTATTTCTTAGAAGCTTGGCAACCCCACTCAATGAAAGTGCTTTTGCACAGTCTGTTCCTAGGGGTACTTGAAGAGGAAACAAACCATTGAGACAAAACTGAGAACACCTTTATTTTGTAAAGTTTCAAAGAGCTACTACAAACCATGTTGGATTTAGAGTTCCAAATTGATCTATATATATAGCAGAGAACAGAGTGAAATCTAAAAATAAATACTGCCTATGTAAACGAACGCTTCAA
This sequence comes from Callospermophilus lateralis, assembly GCF_048772815.1. Lineage (NCBI taxonomy): Eukaryota > Metazoa > Chordata > Mammalia > Rodentia > Sciuridae > Callospermophilus > Callospermophilus lateralis. The sequence continues at coordinate 119,492 of NW_027514557.1, read as the reverse complement.
CCTAGCAGAACAAAATTTGGTGAGCCTAGTTGGATTTGTGTTCTGATCATTACCAACAAGTATCATCTAGATTCGGTGAAAAAATATTTGCTGGTATTTCGGAAACTCGTTGTTTCTTAGAAGCTTGGCAACCCATCTCAATGAAAGTGCTTTTCCACAGTCTGTGCCTAGGTCTACTTGAAGAGGAAACTAAACATAGAGACAAAACGGAGAACTACTTTATTTTGTCAAGTTTCAAAGAGTTACTGCAAACCATGTTGGATTTAGAGTTCCAAATTCATCTATCTACATAGCAGAGAATAGAGTGAAACCTAAATATTAAAACTGCTACTGTAGACGAACGCTTCAACCTAGAAGAACAAAATTTGGTGAGCCAAGTGAGATTTGTGTACTTGTCATTACCACCACGTATCATCAAAATTGGGTGAAAAAATATTTGCTGGTATTTCGGAAACACGTTATTTCTTAGAAGCTTGGCAACCTTTCTCAATGAAAGTGCTTTTCCACAGTCTTGCTTAAGGCTACATGTAACGAAAACAAATCGTAGAGACAAAACTGAAAACTCCTTTATTTTCTCAAGTTTCAAATAGCGACTACAAACCATGTTGGATTTAGAGTTCCAAATTCATCTATCAATATAGGAGAGAACAGAGTGCAACCTAAAAATGAAAACTGCTACTGTAAATGAACATTTCAACCTAGAAGAACAAAATTTGGTGAGCCAAGTGGGATTTGTGTACCGATCATGACCACAAAGTATCATCAATTTGGGTGAAAAAATATTTGCTGGTATTTCGGAAACTCAAAATTTGTTGGAATCTTGGCAACCCCTCTCAATGAAAGTGCTTCTCCACAGTCTCTGCTTAGGGTTACTTGAAGCGGAAACAAAATCATAGAGACAAAACTGAGAACTCCTTTATTTTGACAAGTTTCAAAGAGCTACTACATATGATATTGGATTTAGAGTTCCAAATTCATCTGTCTATATAGGAGAGAACAGAGTGAAACCTACATATAAAAACTGCTACTGTAAACGAACGCTTCAACCTAGAAGAACTAAATTTGGTGAGCCAAGTGGGATTTGTGTACTGATCATTACCACCATGTATCATCAAGATTCGGTGAAAAAATATTTGCTGGTATTTCGGAAACTCGTTATTTTATAGAAGCCTTGCAACCCCTCTCAATGAAAGTGCTTTTCCACAGTCTGTGCCTAGGACTACTTGAAGAGGAAACAAAACATAGAGACAAAACTGAGAACTCCTTTATTTTGTCAAGTTTCAAACAGCTACTACAAACCATGTTGGATTTAGTCCTCCAAATTCATCTATCTATATAGCAGAAAACAGAGTGAAACCTAAATATAAAAACTGCAACTCTAGACGAACGCTTCAACCTAGAAGAACAAAATTCGGTGAGCCAAGTGGCATTTGTGTACCGATCATTACCACCACCTATCATCAACCTCGGGTGAAAAAATATTTGTTGGAATTTCGGAAATTCACAATTTCTTGGATGCTTGGCAAGCCGTTTCAATGAAAGTGCTTTTCCACAGTCTCTGCTTAGGGCTACATGAAGCAGACACAAATCATAGAGACAAAACTGAGAACTCCTTTACTTTGTCAAGTTTCAAAGAGCTACTACAAACCATATTGGATTTAGAGTTCCAATTTCATCTATCTATATAGGAGAGAACAGAGTGAAACCTAAATATAAAAACTGCTACTGTAGACGAACGCTTCAACCTAGAAGAACAAAATTTGGTGAGCCAAGTGGGATTTGTGTACTGATCATTACCACCAAGTGTCATCAAGATTGCGTGAAAAAATACTTGCTGGTATTTCGGAAACTCGTTATTTCTTAGAAGCATGGCAACCCCACTCAATGAAATTGCTTTTCCACAGTCTGTTCCAAGGGGTACCTGAAGAGGAAACAAACCATAGAGAAAAAACTGAGAACTCATTAATTTTGTCAAGTTTCAAAGAGCTACTACAAACCATGTTGGATTTAGAGTTCCGAATTCATCTATCTATATAGGAGAGAACATAGTGAAACCTAAATCAAAAACTGCTACTGTAAACGAACGCTTCAACATAGAAGAATAAAATTTGGTGAGCCAAGTGGGATTTGTGGACTTGTCATTACCACCACGTATCATCAAGATTGGGTGAAAAAATATTTGCTGGTATTTCGAAAACTCTTAATTTCTTGGTAGCTTGGCAACCCCTCTCAATGAAAGTGCTTTTCCACAGTCTCTGCTTAGGGCTACTTGAATCGGAAACAAATCATAGAGACAAAACTGAGAACTCCTTTATTTTTCAAGTTTCAAAGAGCTACTACAAACCATATTGGATGTAGTGTTTCAAATTCATCTGTCTATAAAGGGGAGAACAGAATGAAACCTAAATATAAAAACTGCTACTTTAAACGAACGCATCAACCTAGAAGAACAAAATTTGGTGAGTCAAGTGGGATTTGTGTACCGATCATTACCGCCAAGTATCATCAAGATTTGGTGAAACAATATTTGCTGGTATTTCGGAAACTCGTTATTTCTTAGAAGGTTGGCAACCCCTCTCAATGAAAGTGGTTTTCCACCGTCGGTGCCTAGGACTACTTGAAGAGGAAACAAAACATAGAGACAAAACTAAGAACTACTTTATTTTGCCAAGTTTCAAAGAGCTACTGCAAACCATATTGGATTTAGAGTTCCAAATTCATCTATCTATATAAGAGAGAACAGAGTGAAACCTAAATATAAAAACTGCTACAGTAGACGAACGCTTCAACCTAGCAGAACAAATGTTGGTGAGCCAAGTGGGATTTGTGTACTGATCATTACCACCAAGTATCATCAACATTGGGTGAAAAAATATTTGCTGGTATTTCGGAAACTCGTTATTTCTTAGAAGCTTGGCAACCCCTCTCAATGAAAGGGCTTTCCCTCAGTCTGTGCCAGAACTATTTGAAGAGGAAACAAACCATGGAGACAAAACTGAGAACTCCTTTATTTTGTCAAGTTTCAAAGAGGTACTACAAACCCTGTTGGATTTAGAGTTCCAAATTCATCCATCTATATAGGAGAGAACAGAGTGAAACCTAAATATAAAAACTGCTACTGTAAACGAACGCTTCAACCTAGAAGAACAAATTTTGGTGAGCCAAGTGGGATTTGTGTACTTGTCATTACCACCACGTATCATCAATATTGGGTGAAAAAATATTTGCTGGTATTTCGGAAACTCGTTATTTCTTAGAAGCTTGGCAACCCCTTTCAATGAAAGTGCTTTTCCACAGTCTTTGCTTAGGACTTCATGAAACGAAAACGAATCGTAGAGAGAAAACTGAAAACTCCTTTATTTTCTCAAGTTTCAAAGAATGACTACAAACCATGTTGGATTTAGAGTTCCAGATTAATCTATCAATATAGGAGAGAAGAGAGTGCAACCTAAAAATGAAAACTGCTACTGTAAACGAACGCTTCAACCTAGAAGAACAAAATTTGGAGAGCCAAGTGGGATTTGTGGACTTGTCACTACCACCACGCATCATCAAGATTGGGTGAAAAAATATTTGCTGGTATTTCGGAAACTCGTAATTTCTTGGAAGCTTCGCAACCCCTCTCAATGAAAGTGCTTTTCCACAGTCTCTGCTTAGGGTACTTGAAGCGGAAACAAATCATAGAGACAAAACTGAGAACTCCTTTATTTTGTCAAGTTTCAAAGAGCTCCTACAAACCATGTTGGATTTAGAGTTTCAAATTCATCTATCTATATAGGAGAGAACAGAGTGAAGCCTAAAAATCAAACTGCTACTGTAGACGAATGCTTCAACCTAGAAGAACAAAATTTGGTGAGCCAAGTGGGAATTGTGTACTTGCCCCTACCACCAAGTATCATCAAGATTGGGTGAAAAAATATTTGCTGGTATTTCGGAAAATCGTTATTTCTTAGAAGCATGGCAACCCCACTCAATGAATGTGCTTTTCCACAGTCTGTTCCTAGAGGTACCTGAAGAGGAAACAAACCATAGAGTCAAAACTGAGAACTCCTTTATTTTTTCAAGTTTCAAAGAGCTACTAAAAAGCATGTTGGATTTAGAGTTCCATATTCATCTATGTATGTAGGAGAGAACAGAGTGACACCTAAATATAAAAACTGCTACTGTAGACGAATGCGTCAATGTAGAAGAACAAAATTTGGTGAGCCAAGTGGTATTTGTATGCTGATGGTTACCACCAAGTATCATCAAGATTGGGTGAAAAAATATTTGCTGGTATTTCGGAAACTCGTTATTTGTTAGAAGCTTGGCAACCCCTCGCAATGAAAGTGCTTTTCCTCAGGCTGTGCCTAGGGCTACTTGAAGAGGAAACAAACCATAGAGACAAAACTGAGAACTCCTTTATTTTGTCAAGTTTCGTAGAGCTACTACAAACCAAGTTGGATTTAGAGTTCCAAATTCACCTATCTATATAGGAGAGCAGAGTGAAACCTAAAAATAAAAACTGCTACAGTAAACGAACGCTTCAACCTAGAAGAACAAAATTTGGTGAGCCAAGTGGGATTTGTGCACCGATCATTACCACCATGTATCATCAAGATTGGGTGAGGAAATATTTGCTGCTATTTTGGAAATTCGTTATTTCTTAGAAGCTTGGCCACCCCTCTCAAGGAAAGTGCTTTTCCACCTTCTGTGCCTAGGGCTACTTCAAGAGGAAACAAACCATAGAGGAAAACTGAGTACTCCCGTATTTTGTCAACTTTCAAAGAGCTACTACAAAGCATGTTGGATTTAGAGTTCCAAATTCATCTATGTATGTAGTAGAGAACAGAGTGAAACCTAAATATAAAAACTGCTACTGTAGACGAACACTTCAACCTAGAAGAACAAAATTTGGTGAGCCAAGTGGTATTTGTGTGCTGATCATAACCACCAAATATCATCAAGATTCGGTGAAAGAATACTTGCTGGTATTTCGGAAACTCGTTATTTCTTAGAAGCTTCGCAACCCCTCTCAATGAAAGTGCTTTTCCACAATCTCTGCCTAGGGCTACTTGAAGAGGAAAGAAACCATAGAGACAAAACTGAAAACTCCTTTATTTTGTCAAGTTTCAAAAAGCTACTACAAACCATGTTGGATTTAGAGTTCCAAATTCATCTATCTATATAGGAGAGAACAGAGTGAAACCTAAATACAAAAAATGCTTCTGTAGACGGACGCTTCAACTTAGAAGAACCAAATTTGGTGAGCCAAGTGGGATTTGTGTACGGATCATTACCACCAAGTATCATCAAGTTTGGGTGAAAAAATATTTGCTGGAATTTCAGAAACTCGTTATTTCTTAGAAGCTTGGCCACCCCTCTCAATGAAAGTGCTTTTCCACAGTCTGTGCCTAGGGCTACTTGAAGAGGAAACAAACCATAGAGACAAAACTGAGAACTCTTTTATTTTGTCAAGTTTCGTAGAGCTACTACAAACCATGTTGGATTTAGAGTTCCAAATTCACCTATCTATATAAGAGAGAACAGAGGGAAACCTAAAAATAAAAACTGCTACTGTAAAGGAAAGCTTCAACCTAGAAGAAGAAAATTTGGTGAGCCAAGTGGGATTTGTGTACTGATCATTTACTCCACGTATCATCAAGATTGGGTGAAAAAATATTTGCTGGTATTTCGGAAACTCGTTATTTCTTGGAAGCTTGGCCACCCCTCTCAATGAAAGTGCTTTTCCACAGTCTGTGCCTAGGGCTACTTGAAGAGGAAACAAACCATAGAGACAAAACTGAGAACTCCTTTATTTTGTCAAGTTTCAAAGAGCTACTACAAACCATGTTGGATTTAGAGTTTCAAATTCATCTATGTATGTAGGAGAGAACAGAGTGAAACCTAAATATAAAAACTGCTACTGTAGACGAACGTGTCAATGTAGAAGAACAAAATTTGGTGAGCCAAGTGGTATTTGTATGCTGATCATTACCACCAAGTATCATCAAGATTGGGTGAAAAAATATTTGCTGGTATTTCGGAAACTCGTAATTTCTTAGAAGCTTGGCAACCCCTCGCAATGAAAGTGCTTTCCTCAGTCTGTGCCTAGGGCTACTTGAGGAGGAAACAAACCATAGAGACAAAACTGAGAACTCCTTTATTTTGTCAAGTATCGTAGAGCTACTACAAACCAAGTTGGATTTACAGTTCCAAATTCATCTATCTATATAGGAGAGAACAGAGGGAAACCTAAAAATAAAAACTGCTACTGTAAACGAACGCTTCAACCTAGAAGAAGAAAATTTGGTGAGCCAAGTGGGATTTGAGTACTGATGATTACCACCAAGTATCATCAAGATTGGGTGAAAAAATATTTGCTGGTATTTCGGAAATCGTTATTTTATAGAAGCTTGGCAACCCCTCTCAATGAAACTGCTTTTCCACAGTCTTTGCCTAGGGCTATTTGAAGGGGAAACAGTCCATAGAGACAAAACTGAGAACTCCTTTATTTTGTCAAGTTTCAAAGAGCTACTACAAACCATGTTGGATTTAGAGTTTCAAATTCATCTATGTATGTAGGAGAGAACAGAGTGAAACCTAAATATAAAAACTGCTACTGTAGACGAACGTGTCAATGTAGAAGAACAAAATTTGGTGAGCCAAGTGGTATTTGTATGCTGATCATTACCACCAAGTATCATCAAGATTGGGTGAAAAAATATTTGCTGGTATTTCGGAAACTCGTAATTTCTTAGAAGCTTGGCAACCCCTCGCAATGAAAGTGCTTTCCTCAGTCTGTGCCTAGGGCTACTTGAAGAGGAAACAAACCATAGAGACAAAACTGAGAACTCCTTTATTTTGTCAAGTATCGTAGAGCTACTACAAACCAAGTTGGATTTACAGTTCCAAATTCATCTATCTATATAGGAGAGAACAGAGGGAAACCTAAAAATAAAAACTGCTACTGTAAACGAACGCTTCAACCTAGAAGAAGAAAATTTGGTGAGCCAAGTGGGATTTGAGTACTGATGATTACCACCAAGTATCATCAAGATTGGGTGAAAAAATATTTGCTGGTATTTTGGAAATCGTTATTTTATAGAAGCTTGGCAACCCCTCTCAATGAAACTGCTTTTCCACAGTCTTTGCCTAGGGCTATTTGAAGGGGAAACAGTCCATAGAGACAAAACTGAGAACTCCTTTATTTTGTCAAGTTTCAAAGAGCTACTACAAACCATGTTGGATTTAGAGTTCCAAATTCATCTATCTATATAGGAGAGAACAGAGTGAATCCTAAATAAAAAAAATGCTTCTGTAGACGGACGCTTCAACCTAGAAGAACCAAATTTGGTGAGCCAAGTGGGATTTGTGTACGGATCATTACCACCAAGTATCATCAAGATTGGGTGAAAAAATATTTGCTGGAATTTCAGAAACTCGTTATTTCTTAGAAGCTTTGCCACCCCTCTCAATGAAAGTGCTTTTCCACAGTCTGTGCCTAGGTCTACTTGAAGAGGAAACAAACCATAGAGACAAAATTGAGAACTCCTTTATTTTGTCAAGTTTCAAAGAGCTACTACAAACCATGTTGGATTTAGAGTTCCAAATTCATCTATGGATGTAGGAGAGAACAGAGTGAAACCTAAATATAAAAACTGCTACTGTAGACGAACACGTCAATGTAGAAGAACAAAATTTGGTGAGCCAAGTGGTATTTGTATGCTGATCATTACCACCAAGTATCATCAAGATTGGGTGAAAAAATATTTGCTGGTATTTCGGAAACTCGTTATTTCTTAGAAGCTTGGCAACCCCTCTCAATGAAAGTGCTTTTCCACAGTCTCTGCCTAGGGCTATTTGTAGAGGAAACAAACCATAGAGAAAAAACTGAGAACTCCTGTATTTTTTCAATTTTCGTAGAGCTACTACAAACCATGTTGGATTTAGAGTTCCAAATTCATCTATCTATATAAGAGAGAACAGAGGGAAACCTAAAAATAAAAACTGCTACTGTAAACGAACGCTTCAACCTAGAAGAAGAAAATTTGGTGAGCCAAGTGGGATATGTGCACTGATCATTACCACCAAGTATCATCAAGATTGGGTGAGGAAATATTTGCTGCTATTTTGGAAACTAGTTATTTCTTAGAAGCTTGGCTACACCACTCAATGAAAGTGCTTTTCCACAGTCTCTGCCTAGGGCTACTTGAAGAGTAAACAAACCATAGAGACAAAACTGAGAACTACTTTTTTTGCCAAGTTACAAAGAGCTACTGCAAACCATGTTGGATTTAGAGTTCCAAAGTCATCTGTCGATATAGGAGAGAACAGAGTGAAACCTAAATATAAAAACTGCTACTGTAGACGATCGAGTCAATGTAGAAGAACAAAATTTGCTGAGCCAAGTGGTATTTGTGTGCTGATCATAACCACCAAGTATCATTAAGATTGGGTGAAAAAATAATTGTTGGTATTTCGGAAACTCGTTATTTCTTAGAAGCTTGGCAACCCCTCTCAATGAAAGTGCTTTTCCACAGTCTTTGCCTAAGGCTACATGAAGGGGAAACAGTCCATAGAGACAAAACTGAGAACTCGATTATTTTGTCTAGTTTCAAAGAGCTACTACAAACCTTGTTGGATTTAGAGTTCCAAATTCACCTATCTATATAGGAGAGAACAGAGTGAAACCTAAAAAAGAAAACTGCTACTATAAACGAACGCTTCAACCTAGAAGAACAAAATTTGGTGAGCCAAGTGGGATTTGTGCACTGATCTTTACCACCAAGTATCATCAAGATTGGGTGAAAAAATATTTGCTGGTATTTTGGAAACTCGTTATTTCTTAGAAGCTTGGCAACCGCTCTTAATGAAAGTGCTTTTCCACAGTCTCTGCCTAGGGCAACTTGAAGAGGAAACAAACCATAGAGACAAAACTGAGAACTCCTTTATTTTGTCAAGTTTGAAAGAGCTACTACAAACCATGTTGGATTTAGAGTTCCAAATTCATCCATGTATGTAGGAGAGAACAGAGTGAAACCTAAATACAAAAACTGCTATTGTAGACGCACGCTTCAACCTAGACGAACCAAATTTGGTGAGCCAAGTGGGAATGTGTACGGATCATTACCACCAAGTATCATCAAGATTGGGTGAAAAAATATTTGCTGGAATTTCAGAAACTCGTTATTTCTTAGAAGCTTGGCCACGCCTCTCAATGAAAGTGCTTTTCCACAGTCTGCGCCTAGGGCTACTTGACGAGGAAACAAACCATAGAGACAAAACTGAGAACTCCTTTATTTTGTCAAGTTTCGTAGAGCTACTACAATCCATTTTGGATTTAGAGTTCCAAATTCACCCATCTCAATAGGAGAGAACAGAGGGAAACCTAAATATAAAAACTGCTACTGGAGACGAACGCGTCAATGTAGAAGAACAAAATTTGGTGAGCCAAGTGGTATTTGTATGCTGATGATTACCAATAAGTATCATCAAGATTGGGTGAAAAAATATTTGCTAGTAGTTCGGAAACCCGTTATTTCTTAGAAGCTTGGCAACCCCTCGCAATGAAAGTGCTTTTCCTCAGTCTGTGCCTAGGGCTACTTGAAGAGGAAACAAACCATAGAGACAAAACTGAGAACTCCTTTATTTTGTCAAGTTTCAAAGAGCTACTACAAACCATGTTGGATATAGAGTTCCAAATTTATCTATCTATATAGGAGAGAACAGAGGGAAACCTAAATATAAAAACTGCTACTGGAGACGAATGCTTCAACCTAGAAGAACCAAATTTGGTGAGCCAAGTGGGATTTGTGTACTGATCATTACCACCAAGTATCATCAAGATTGGGTGAAAAAATATTTGCTGGTATTTCGGAAAATCGTTATTTCTTAGAAGCTTGGCCATCCCTCTCAATGAAAGTGTTTTTCCACAGTCTGTGCCTAGGGCTACTTCAAGAGGAAACAAACCATAGAGAAAAAACTGAGAACTCCTTTATTTGTCAAGATTCAAAGAGCTACTACAAACCATGTTGAATTTAGAGTTCCAAATTCATCTATCTATACAGGAGAGAACAGAGGGAAACCTAAAAATAAAAACTGCTACTCTAAACGAACGCTTCAACCTAGAAGTGAAAATTTGGTGAGCCATGTGTGATTTGTGTACTGATCATTACCACCCAGTATCATCAACATTGGGTGAAAAAATATTTGCTGGTATTTCGGAAACTCGTTATTTCTTAAAAGCTAGGCAACCCCTCTCAATGAAAGTGCTTTTCCACAGTCTCTGCCTAGGGCAACTTGAAGAGGAAACAAAAAATAGATACAAAACTGAGAACTCCTTTATTTTGTCAAGTTTCAAAGAGCTACTAAAAACCATGTTGAATTTAGAGTTCCAAATTCATATATCTATACAGGAGAGAACAGAGGGAAACCTAAAAATAAAAACTGCTACTCTAAACGAACGCTTCAACCTAGAAGAAGAAAATTTGGTGAGCCAAGTGGGATTTGTGTACTGATCATTTCCTCCAAGTATCATCAAGATTCGTTGAAAAAATATTTGCTGGTTTTTCAGAAGCTCGTTATTTCTTAGAAGCTTGGCAACCCCTCTCAATGAAAGTGCTTTTCCACAGTCTGTGCCTAGGGCTACTTGAAGAGTAAACAAACCATAGACACAAAACTGAGAACTACTTTTTTTGCCAAGTTACAAAGAGCTACTGCAAACCATGTTGGATTTAGAGTTCCAAAGTCATCTGTCTATATAGGAGAGAACAGAGTGAAACCTAAATATAAAAACTGCGACTGTAGACGAACGCGTCAATGTAGAAGAACAAAATTTGGTGAGCCAAGTGGTATTTGTATGCTGATCATTACCTCCAAGTATCATCAAGATTGGGTGAAAAAATATTTGCTGGTATTTCAGAAACTCGTTATTTCTTAGAAGCTTGGCAACCCCTCTCAATGAAAGTGCTTTTCCACAGTATCTGCCTAGTGCTACTTGAAGAAGAAACAAACCATAGAGAAAACACTGAGAACTCCTTTAATTTGTCAAGTTTCAAAAAGCTACTACAAACCATGTTGGATTTAGAGTTCCAAATTCATCTCTCCATATAGGAGAGAACAGAGTGAAACCTAAAAATAAAAACTGCTACTGAAAACGAATGCTTCAAACTAGAAGAACAAAATTTGGTGAGCCAAGTGGGATTTGTGTACTTGTCATTACCACCAAGTATCATCAAGATTGGGTGAAAAAATATTTGCTGGTATTTCGGAAACTCGTAATTTCTTGGAAACATGGCAACCCCTTTCAATGAAAGTGCTTTTCCACAGTCTCTGCTTAGGGCTACATGAAGCGGAAACAAATCATAGAGACAAAACAGAGAACGCCTTTATTTTGTCAAGTTTCAAAGAGCTACTACAAACGACGTTGGATTTAGAGTTCCAAAATCATCTATCTATATAGGAGAGAACAGAGTGAACCTAAAAATATAAACTGCTACTGTAAACGAACGCTTCAACATAGAAGAACAAAATTTGGTGAGCCAAGTGGGATTTGTGTACCGATCATTACAACCAAGTATCATCAAGATTGGGTGAAAAAATATTTGCTGGTATTTCGGAAACTGGTTATTTCTTAGAAGCTTGGCCACCCCTCTCAATGAAAGTGCTTTTCTACAGTCTGTGCCTAGGGCTACTTGAAGAGGAAACAAACCATAGAGACGAAACTGAGAACTTCTGTATTTTGTCAAGTTTCAAAGACCTACTAGAAACCATGTTGGATTTAGAGTTCCAAATTTATCTATCTATATAGCAGAGTACAGAGTGAAAACTAAAAATAAAAACTGCTACTGTAAACGAACGCTTCAGCCTAGAAGACCAAAATTTGGTGAGCCAAGTGGGATTTGTGTACTTGTCATTACCACCACGTATCATCAACATTGGGTGATATATATTGCTGGTATTTGGGAAACTCGTAATTTCTTGGAAGCTTGGCAACCCCTTTCAATGAAAGTGCTTTTCCACAGTCTCTGCTTAAGCTACATGAAGCGGAAACAAATCATAGAGACAAAACTGAGAACTCCTGTATTTTGTCAATTTTCAAAGAGCTACTACAAACCATGTTGGATTTAGAGTTCCAAATTCATCATCTATATAGGAGAGAAAAGAGTGAAACCTAAAAATAAAAATTGCTACTGTAAACGAACGCTTCAACCTAGAAGAAAAAAAATTTGGTGAGTCAAGTGGGATTTGTGAACCGATCATTACCACCAAGTATCATCAAGATTGGGTGAAAAAATACCTGCTGGTATTTCAGAAACTCGTTATTTCTTAGAAGCTTGTCAACACCTCTCAATGAAAGTGCTTTTCCACAGTCTGTGCCTAGGGCTACTTGAAGAGGAAACAAACCATAGAGACAAAACAGAGAACTCCTTTATTTTTTCAAGTTTCAAAAAGCTACTACACACCATGTTGGATTTACAATTCCAAATACATCTATCTATATAGGAGAGAACAGAGTGAAACCTAAAAATAAAAACTGCTACTGTAAACGAACGCTTCAGCCTAGAAGACCAAAATTTGTTGAGCCAAGTGGGATTTGTGTACTTCTCATTACCACCACGTATCATCAACATTGGGTGAAAAAATATTTGCTGGTATTTCGTAAACTCGTAATTTCTTGGAAGCTTGGCAACCCATTTCAATGAAAGTGCTTTTCCACAGTCCCTGCTTAGGGCTACATGAAGCGAAAAAAATCATAGAGACAAAACAGAGAACTCCTTTATTTTGTCAAGTTTCAAAGAGTTATTACACACCATTTTGGATTTAGAGTTCCAAATTCATGTATCTATATAGGAGAGAACAGAGGGAACCTAAAAATATAAACTGCTACTGTAAACGAACGCTTCAACCTAGAATAACAAAATTTGGTGAGTCAAGTGGTATTGGTGTTCCGATCATTACCACCAAGTATCATCAAGATTGGGTGAAAAAATATATGCTGGTATTTCGGAAACTTGTTATTTCTTAGAAGATTGGCAACCCCTCTCAATGAAAGTCCTTTTCCAAAGTCTGTGCCTAGGGCTACTTGAAGAGGAAAGAAACCATAGAGACAAAACTGAGAACTTCTATATTTTGTCAAGTTTCAAAGAGCTACTACAAACCATGTTGGAATTAGAGTTCCAACTTCATCTATCTATATAGGAGAGAACAGAGTGAAACCTAAAAATAAAACTGCTACTGTAAACGAACGCTTCAACCTAGAAGAACAAAATTTGGTGAGCCAAGTGGGATCTGTGTACTTGTCATTACCACCACGTATCACCAACATTGGGTGAAAAAATATTTGCTGGTATTTCGGAAATTCGTTATTTCTTAGAAGCTTGGCACCCCTCTCAATGAAAGTTCTTTTCCACCGTCGGTGCCTAGGTCTAATTGAAGAGGAAACAAACCATAGAGACAAAACTGAGAACTCCGTTATTTGTCAAGTTTCAAAGAGCTACTACAAACCATGTTGGATTTAGAGTTCCAAAATCATCTATCTATATGGGAGAGAACAGAGGGAACCTAAAAATATAAATTGCTACTGTAAACGAACACTTCAACGTAGAAGAACAAAATTTGGTGAGTCAAGTGGGATTTGTGTACCGATCATTACCACCAAGTATCATCAAGATTGGGTGAAAAAATATTTGCTGGTATTTCGGAAATTCGTTATTTCTTAGAAGCTTCTCCACCCCTCTCAATGAAAGTGCTTTTCCACAGTCTGTGCCTAGGGCTACTTGAAGAGGAAACAAACCATAGAGACAAAACTGAGAACTCTTTTATTTTGTCAAGATTCAACGAGCTACTACAAACCATGTTGGATTTAGCGTTCCAAATTCAGCTATCTATATAGGAGAGAACAGAGTGAAACCTAAAAATAGAAACTGCTACTGTAAACGAACGCTTCAGCCTAGAAGACCAAAATTTGGTGAGCCAAGTGGGATTTGTGTACGGATCATTACCACCAGTATCATCAAGATTTGGTGAAAAAATATTTGCTGGTAATTCGGAAATTCGTTATTTCTTAAAAGCTTGGCGAACACTCTCAATGAAAGTGCTTTTCCACAGTCTGTGCCTAGAGCTACGTGAAGAGGAAACAAACCATAGAGACAAAACTGCGAACTCCTTTATTTTGTCAAGTTTCAAAAGCTACTACAAACCATGTTGGATTTAGAGTTCCAAATTCATCTATCTATATAGGATAGAACAGAGTGAAAACTAAAAATAAAAACTGCTACTGTAAACGAACGCTTCAGGCTAGAAGACCAAAATATGGTGAGCCAAGTGGGATTTGTGTACTGATCATTACTACCAAGTATCATCAACATTGGGTGAAAAAATATTTGCTGGTGTTTGGAATACTCGTTATTTCTTAGAAGCTTGGCAACCAATCTAATGAAAGTGCTTTTCCACAGTCTCTGCTTAGGGCTACATGAAGCAGAAACAAATCATAGAGACAAAAATGAGAACTCCTTTATTTTGTCAATTTTCAAAGAGCTACTAGACACCATGTTGGATTTAAAATTCCAAATTCATCTATCTATATAGGAATGAACAGAGTGAATCCTAAAAATAAAAACTGCTACTGTAAACGAACGCTTCAACCTAGAAGAACAAAATTTGGTGAGCCATGTGGGATTTGTGTACTTGTCATTACCAATACGTATCACCAACATTGGGTGAAAAAATATTTGCTGGTTATTCGGGATCTCGTAATTTCTTGGAAGCTTGGCAACCCCTTTCAATGAAAGTGCTTTTCCACAGTCTCTGCTTAGGGCTAAATGAAGCGGAAACAAATCATAGAGACAAAACTGAGAACTCCCTTATTTTGTCAAGTTTCAAAGAGCTACTACAAACCATGTTGGATTTGGAGTTCCAAAATCATCTATCTATACAGGAGAGAACAGAGGGAACTTAAAAATATAAACTGCTACTGTAAAAGAACGCTTCAAACTAGAAGAACAAAATTGGGTGAGTTAAGTGGGATTTGTGTACCGATCATTACCACCAAGTATCATCAAGATTGGGTAAAAAAATATTTGCTGGTATTTCGGAAACTCGTTATTTCTTAGAAGCTTGGCAACCCCTCTCAATGAAAGTGTTTTTCCACATTCTGTGCCTAGGGCTACTTGAAGAGGAAATAAACCATAGAGACAAGACTGAGAACTCCTTTATTTTGTCAAGTTTCAAAGAGCTACTACAAACCATGTTGGATTTAGAGTTCCAAATTCATCTATCTATATAGGAGAGAACAGAGGGAACCTAAAAATAAAAACTGCTACTGTAAACGAACGCTTCAACATAGAAGAAGAAAATTTGGTGAGTCAAGTTGGATTTTTGAACCGATCATTACCACCAAGTATCATCAAGATTAGGTGAAGAAATATTTGCTGGTATTTCGGAAACTCGTAATTACTTGGAAGCTTGGCAACCCCTCTCAATGAAATTTCTTTTCCACAGTCTCTGCTTAGGGCTACATGAAGCAAAAACAAATCATAGAGACAAAATTGAGAACTCCTTTATTTTGTCAAGTTTCAAAGAGCTACTACAAACCATGTTGGATTTAGAGTTCCAAAATCATCTATGTATATAGGAGAGAACAGAGTGAAACTAAAAATAAAAAATGCTACTGTGAACGAACGCTTCAGCCTAGAAGACCAAAATTTGGTGAGCCTAGTGGGATTTGTGTACTTGTCATTACCACCACGTATCATCACCATTGGGTGATAAATATTTGCTGGTATTTCGGAAACTCGTAATTACTTGGAAGCTTGGCAACCCCTTTCAATGAAAGTGCTTTTCCACAGTCTCTTCTTAGGGCTACATGAAGCGGAAACAAATCATAGAGACAAAACTGAGAACTCCTGTATTGTAAATTTTCAAAGAGCTACTACAAACCATGTTGGATTTAGAGTTCCAAATTCATCATCTATATAGGAGAGAAAAGTGTGAAACCTAAAAATAAAAATTGCTACTGTAAACGAACGCTTCAACTTAGAAGAACAAAATTTGGTGAGTCAAGTGGGATTTGTGAACCGATCATTACCACCAAGTATCATCAAGATTGGGTGAAAAAATATTTGCTGGTATTTCGGAAACTCGTTATTTCGTAGAAGCTTGGCAACCCCTCTCAATGAAACTGATTTCCAAAGTCTGTGCCTAGGGCTAATTGAAGAAGAAACAAACCATAGGGACGAAACTGAGAACTACTTTATTTTGTCAAGTTTCAAAGAGCTACTGCAAACAATGTTGGATTTAGAGTTCCAAATTCATCTATCTATATAGGAGAGAACCGAGTGAAACCTAAATATATAAAATGCTACTGTAAACGAACGCTTCAACCTAGAAGAACAAAATTTGGTGAGCCAAGTGGGATTTGTGTACTTGTCATTACCACCACGTATCATCATGATTGGGTGAAAAAATATTTGCTGGTATTTCGGAAACTCGTTATTTCTTAGAAGCTTCCAACCCCTCTCAAGGAATGTGATTTTCCAACGTCTGTGCCTAGGGCTACTTGAAGAGGAAACAAACCATAGAGACAAAACTGAGAACTCCTTTATTTTGTAAAGTTTCAAAGATCTACTACAAACCATGTTGGATTTAGAGTTCCAAATTCATCTATCTATATAGGAGAGAACAGAGTGAAACCTAAATAAAAAAACTGATACTGTAGACGAACGCATCAACGTTGAAGAACAAACGTTGGTGAGCCAAGTGGGATTTGTGTACTGATCATTACCACCAAGTATCATCAAGATTGGGTGTAAAAATATTTGCTGGTTTTTATGGAAATTCGTTTTTTCTTAGAAGCTTGGCAACCCCACTCAATGAAAGTGCTTTTCCACAGTCTTTGCCTAGGACTACTTGAAGAGGAAACAAACCATAGAAACAACACTGAGAACTCCTTTATTTTGTCAAGTTTCAAAGAGCTACTATCAACCACGTTGGATTTAGAGTTATAAATTCATCTATCTATATAGGAGAGAACAGAGTGAAACCTAAATATAAAATCTGCTACTGTAGATGAACGCTTCAACCTAGAAGAAGAAAATTAGGTGAGTCAGTGGGATTTGTGCACCAATCATTTCCACCAAGTATCATCAAGATTGGGTGACAAAATATTTGCTGTTATTTCGGAAACTCGTTATTTCTTAGAAGCTTGGCACCCCTCTCAATGAAAGTGCTTTTCCACCGTCGGTGCCTAGGTCTAATTGAAGAGGAAACAAACCACAGAGACAAAACTGAGAACTCCTTTATTTGTCAAGTTTCAAAGAGCTACTACAAACCATATTGGATTTAGAGTTCCAAATTCGTCTATCTATATGGGAGAAAACAGAGTGAAACCTAAAAATAACAACTGCTTCTGTAAACGAACGCTTCAACTTAGAAGAACAAAATTTGGTGAGCCAAGAGGGATTTGTGGACTTATCATTACCACCACGTATCATCAAGATTATGTGAAAAAATATTTGCTGGTATATCGGAAACTCGTAATTTCTTGGAAGATTGGCAACCTCTCTCAATGAAACTGCTTTTCCACAGTCTCTGATTAGGGCTACTTGAAGCGGAAACAAGTCATAGAGACAAAACGGAGAACTCCTTCATTTTGTCAAGTTTCAAAGAGATACTACAAACCATTTTGGATTTAGAGTTCCAAATTCATCTATCTTAGTGGGAGAGAACAGAGTGAAACCTAAATATAAAAACTGCTACTGTAGACGAACCCTTCAACCTAGAAGAATAAAATTTGGTGAGCCAAGTGGGACTTGTGTACCGATCTTCACCACCAAGTATCATCAAGATTGGGTGAAAAAATATTTGCTGGTATTTCGGAAACTCGTTATTTCTTAGACGCTTGGCAAACCCTCTCAATGAAAGTGCTTTTCCACAGTCTGTGCCTAGGGCTACTTGAAGAGGAAACAAACCATAGAGACAAAACTGAGAACTCCTTTATTTTGTCAAGTTTCAAAGAGCTACTACAAACCATATTGGATTTAGAGTTCCAAATTCATCTATCTATATGGGAGAGAACAGAGTGAAACCTAAATATAAAAACTGCTACTGTAGACGAACGCTTCAACCTAGAAGAACAAAATTTGGTGAGCAAAGTGGGATTTGTGTAGTGATCATTACCACCAAGTATCATCAAGATTGGGTGTAAAAATATTTGCTGGTTTTTAAGGAAATTCGTTTTTTCTTAGAAGCTTGGCAACCCCACTCAATGAAAGTGCTTTTCCACAGTCTGTGCCTAGGACTACTTGAAGAGGAAAGAAACCATAGAAACAAAACTGAGAACTCCTTTATTTTGTCAAGTTTCAAAGAGCTACTATCAACCATGTTGGATTTAGAGTTAAAAATTCATCTATCTATATAGGAGAGAACAGAGTGAAACCTAAATATAAAATCTGCTACTGTAGATGAACGCTTCACCTAGAAGAACAAAATTTGGTGAGTCAGTAGGATTTGTGTACCAATCATTTCCACCAAGTATCATCAAGATTGGGTGAAAAAATATTTGCTGGTATTTCGGAAACTCGTTATTTCTTAGAAGCTTGGCACCCCTCTCAATGAAAGTGCTTTTCCACTGTCGGTGCCTAGGTCTAATTGAAGAGGAAACAAACCATAGAGACAAAACTGAGAGCTCCGTTATTTGTCAAATATCAAAGAGCTACTACAAACCATATTGGATTTAGAGTTCCAAATTCGTCTATCTATATGGGAGAAAACAGAGTGAAACCTAAAAATAACAACTGCTTCTGTAAACGAACGCTTCAACTTAGAAGAACAAAATTTGGTTAGCCAAGAGGGATTTGTGGACTTATCATTACCACCACGTATCATCAAGATTGGGTGAAAAAATATTTGCTGGTATATCAGAAACTCGTAATATCTTGGAAGATTGGCAACCCCTCTCAAGGAAAGTGCTTTTCCACCGTCGGTGCCTAGGTCTAATTGAAGAGGAAACAAACCATAGAGACAAAACTGAGAACTCCTTTATTTTGTCAAGTTTCAAAGAACTACTACAAACCATGTTGGATTTAGAGTTCTAAATTCATCTATCTATATAGGAGAGAACAGATTGAAACCTAAGTATAAAATCTGCTACGGTAGACAAACGCTTCAACCTTGAAGAACAAAATTTGGTGAGTAAATTGGGATTTGTGTACTGATCATTACCACCAAGTATCGTCAAGATTGGGTGTAAAAACATTTGCTGGTATTTCGGAAACTCGTTATTTCTCAGAAGCTTTCAACCCCTCTCAATGAAAGTGTTTATCCACACTCTGTGCATAGGGTTAGTTGAAGAGGAAACAAACCATAGAGACAAAACTGAGAACTCCTTTATTTTGTCAAGTTTCAAAGGGACACTACAAACCATGTTGGATTTAGAGTTCCAAATTCATCTATCTATATAGCAGACAACAGAGTAAAACCTAAACATAAAAATTGCTACTGCAGACGAACGCATCAACCTAGAAGAACAAAATTTGGTGAGCCAAGTGGGATTTGTGTACTGATCATTACCACCAAGTATAATCAAGATTGGGTGAAAAAATATTTGCTGGTATTTCGGAAACTCGTTATTTCTTAGAAGCTTGGCAACCCCTCTCAATAAAAGTGCTTTTCCACAGTCACTGTTTGGGCTACTTGAAGCGGAAACAAATCATAGAGACAAATCTGAGAACTCCTTTATTTTGTCAAGTTTCAAAGAGCTACTACAAACCATATTGGATTAGAGTTCCAAATTCATCTATCTATATAGGAGAGAACAGAGTGAAACTTAAATATAAAAACTGCTACTGCAGACGAACGCATCAACCTAGAAGAACCAAATTTGTTGAGGCAAGTGGGATTTGTGTACTTGTCATTACCACCACGTATCATCAAGATTGGGTGAGAAAATAAGTGCTGGTATTTCGGAAAATCGTAATTTCTTGGAAACTTTGCAATGCCTTTCAATGAAAGTACTTTTCCACCGTCTGTGCCTAGGGCTACTTGAAGAAAAAAAAACCATAGAGACAAAACTGAGAACCCCTTTATTTTGTCAAGTTTCAAAGAGCTACTACAAAACATGTTGAATTTAGAGTTCCAAATTCATCTATCTATATAGGAGAGAACACAGTGAAATCTAAAAATAAAAACTGCGACTGTAAACGAACGCTTCAACCTAGAAGAACAAAATTTGGTGAGCAAAGTGGGATTTGTGGACTTGTCATTACCACCACGTATCATCAAGATTGGGTGAAAAAATATTTGCTGGTATTTCGGAAACTCGTAATTTCTTGGAAGCTTAGCAACCCCTCTCAATGAAAGTGCTTTTCCACAGTCTCTGCTTAGGGCTACATGAAGCGGAATCAAATCATAGAGACAAAACTGAGAACTCCTTTATTTTTTCAAGTTTCAAAGAGCTACTACAAACCATATTGGATTTAGAGTTCCAAATTCATCTGTGTATATAGGAGAGAACAGAGTGAAACCTAAATATAAAAACTGCTACTGTAGACGAACGCTTAAACCTAGAAGAACAAAATTTGTTGAGGCAAGTGGGATTTATGTACTTGTCATTACCACCACATATCATCAAGATTCGTTGAAAAAATATTTGCTGGTATTTCGGAAAATCGTAATTTCTTGGAAGCTTTGCAATGCCTTTCAATGAAAGTGCTTTTCCACAGTCTCTGCTTAGGGCTACTTGATGCGGAAACAAATCATTGAGACAATACTGAAAACTCCTTTATTTTGTCAAGTTTCAAAAAGCCACTACAAACCGTGTTGGATTTAGAGTTCCAAATTCATCTTTCTATATACGAGAGAACAGAGTGAAACCTAAATATAAAAACTGCTACTGTAGACGAATGCTTCAAAGTGGAAGAACAAAATTTGGTGAGCCAAGTGGAATTTGTGTAGAGATCATTACCACCAAGTATCATCGACATAGGGTGAAAAAATATTTGCTGTTATTTCGGAAACTCGTTATTTCTTAGAAGCTTGACAACCCCTCTCAATGAAATTGCTTTTCCACAGTCTGTGCCTAGGTCTACTTGAAGACGAAACAAACCATACAGACAAAACTGAGAACTCCTTTATTTTGTCAGTTTTCAAAGAGCTACTACAAACCATGTTGGATTTAGAGTTCAAAATGCATCTATCTATATAGGAGAGAACAGAGTAAAACCTAAAAATTAAAACTGCTACTGTAAACGAACGCTTCAACCTAGAACAACAAAATTTGGTGACCCAATTGGGACTTGTATACTTGTCATTACCACAACGTATGGTGAACATTGGGTGAAAAAATGTTTGCTGGTATTTCGGAATCTCGTAATTTCTTGGAAGCTTGGCAAGCCCTTTCAATGAAAGTGCTTTTCCACAGACTGTGCCTAGGGCGACTTGAAGAGGAAACAAACCATAGAGACAAAACTGAGAAACACTTTATTTTGTCAAGTTCCAAAGAGCTACTACAAAACATGTTGGATTTAGAGTTCAAAATTCATCTATCTATGTAGGAGAGAACAGAGTGAAACCTAAAAATAAAAACTGCTACTGTAAACGAATGCTTCAATCCAGAAGAACAAAATTTGGTGAGCCAAGTAGGATTTGTGTACCAATCATTACCACCAGGTATCATCAAGATTGGGTGAAAAAATATTTGCTGGTATTTCGGAAACTCATAATTTCTTGGAAGCTTGGCAACCCTCTCAATTAAAGTGCTTTTCCACAGTCTGTGCCTAGGGCTACTTGAAGAGGAAACAAACCACAGAGACAAAACAGAGAACTCCTTTATTTTGTCAAGTTTCAAAGAGCTACTACAAACCATGTTGGATTTAGAGTTCCAAATTCATCTATCTCTATAGGAGAGAACAGTGTGAAACCTATATATAAAAATTGCTGCTGTAGGCGTATGATTCAACCTAGAAGAACAAAATTTGGTGAGCCAAGTGGGATTTGTGTACTGATCATCACCACCAAGTATCATCAAGATTGGATGAAAAAATATTTGCTGGTATTTGGGAAAATCGTTATTTCGTGGAAGCTTGGCCACCCCTTTCAATGAAAGTGCTTTTCCACAGTCTGTGCCTAGGGCTACTTGAAGAGGAAACAAACCAAAGAGACAAAACTGAGAGCTACTATATTTTGTCAAGTTTCAAAGAGCTACTACAAACCATGTTGGATTTAGAGTTCCGAATTCATCTATCTATATAGGAGAGAACATAGTGAAACCTAAATCAAAAACTGCTACTGTAAACGAACGCTTCAACATAGAAGAACAAAATTTGGTGAGCCAAGTGGGATTTGTGTACTTGTCATTACCACCACGTATCATCACGATTGGGTAAAAATATATTTGCTGGTATTTCAGAAACTCGTTATGTCTTAGAAGCTTAGCAACCCCTCTCAATGAAAGTGCTTTTCCACAATCTGTGCCTAGGGCTACATGAAGAGGAAACAAACCACAGAGACAAAACTGAGAACTTCTTTATTTTGTCAAGTTTCAAAGAGCTACTACAAACCATTTTGGATTTAGAGTTCCAAATTCATCTATCTATATAGGAGAGAATAGAGGGAAACCTAAAAATAAATACTGCTACTGTAAACGAATGCTTCAACCTAGAAGAAGAAAATTTGGTGAGCCAAGTGAAATTTGTGTACTGATCATTACCACCACGTATCATCAAGTTTGGGTGCAAAAATATTTGCTGGTATTTCGGAAACTCGTAATTTCTTGGAAGCTTGGTAAACCCTTTCAATGAAAGTGGTTTTCCACAGTCTCTGTTTAGAGCTACCTGAAGAGGAAAAAAATCGTAGAAACAAAACTGAGAACTCCTTTATATTGTCAAGTTTCAAAGAGATACTACAAACCATGTTGTATTTAGAGTTCCAAATTCACCTATCTATATAGGAGAGAACAGAGGGAATCCTAAATATAAAAGCTGCTATGGTAGACGAACGCTTCAACATAGAAGAACAAAATTTGGTGAGCCAAGTGGGATTTGTGTAATGATCGTTACCACCAAGTATCATCAAGATTGGGTGAAAAAATATTTGCTGGTATTTTGGAAACTCGTTATTTCTTAGAAGCTTAGCAACCCTTCTCAATGAAATTGCTTTTCCACAGTCTGTGCCAAGGACTACTTGAAGAAGAAACAAACCATAGAGACAAAACTGAGAACTACTTTATTTTGTCAAGTTTCAAAGAGCTACTACAAACCATGTTGGATTTAGAGTTCCAAATTCATCTATCTATATAGGAGAGAACAAAGTGAGACCTAAAAAGAAAAACTGCTACTGAAAACGAACGCTTCAACCTACAACAAAGTTTGGTGAGCCAAGTGGGATTTGTGTACCAATCATTAACACCAAGCATCATCAAGATTGGGTGAAAATATATTTGCTGGTATTTCGGAAACTCGTTATTTCTTGGAAGCTTTGCCACCCCTTTCAATGAAAGTGCTTTTACACAGTCTGTGCCTAGGGCTACTTAAAGAGGAAACAAACCATAGAGACAAAACTGAGAACTCCTTTATTTTGTCAAGTTTCAAAGAGCTACTACAAACCATGTTGGATTTAGAGTTAGAAATTCATCTATCTATATAAGAGAGAACAGAGTGAAACCTACATATAAAAACTGCTGCTGTAGACGAACGCTTCAACATAGATGAACAAAATTTGGTGAGCAAAGTGGGATTTTTGTACTGATCATTACCACCAAGTATCATCAAGATTGGGTGAAAAAACATTTGCTGGTGTTTCGGAAACTCGTTATTTCATAGAAGCTTGGCAACCCCTCTCAATGAAATTGCGATTCCACAGTCTGTGAATAGGACTAATTGAAGAGGAAACAAACCATTGAGACAAACATAGAACTCCTTTATTTTGTCAAGTTTCAAAGAGCTACAACAACCATGTTGGATTTAGAGTTCCAAATTCATCTCTCTATATAGGAGAGAACAGAGTAAAACCTAAGAATTAAAACTGTTACTGTAAACAAACGCGTCAACCTAGAAAAACAAAATTTGGTGAGCCAAGTGGAATTTGTGTACTTGTCATTACCACCACGTATCATCAAGATTGGGTGAAAAAATATTTGCTAGTATTTCGGAAACGCATAATTTCCTGGAAGCTTGGAAACCCCTTTCAATGAAAGTGCGTTTCCACAGTCTGTGCCTAAGACTACTTGAAGAGGAAACAAACCATAGAAACAAAACTGAGAACTCCTTTATTTTGTGAAGTTTCAAAGAGCTACTACAAACTATGTGGATTTAGAGTTCCAAATTCATCTATCTATATAGGAGAGAACAGAGTGAAACCTAAAAATAAAAACTGCTACTGTAGACGAGCGCTTCAACATAGAAGAACAAAGATTGGTGAGCCAAGTGGGTTTTGTGTACTGATCATTACCCGCAAGTATCATCAACATTGGGAGAAAAAATATTTGCTGGTATTTCGGGAACTCGTTATTTCTTAGAAGCTTGGCAACCCCTCTCAATGAAAGTGCTTTTCCACAGTCTGTGCCTAGGACTACTTGAAGAGGAAGCAAAACATAGAGAAAAAACTGAGAACTACTTTATTTTGTCAAGTTAAAAAGAGCTACTGCAAACCATATTGGATTTAGAGTTCCAAATTCATCTATCTATATGGGAGAGAACAGAGTGAAACCTAAATATAAAAACTGCTACTGTAGACGAACGCTTCAACATAGAAGACCAGAATTTGGTGAGCCAAGTGGGAATTTTGTACCGATCATCACCACCAAGTATCATCAAGATTGGGTGAAAAAATATTTGCTGGTATTTCGGAAACTCGTTATTTCTTAGAAGCTTGGCAACCCCTCTCAATGAAAGTGCTTTTCCACAGTCTGTGCCTAGGGCTTCTTGAAGAGGAAACAAACCATAGAGACAAAACTGAGAACTCTTTTATTTTGACAAGTTTCAAAGAGCTACTACAAACCATGTTGGATTTAGTGTTCCAAATTCATCTATCTATATAGCAGGGATCAGAGTGAAACCTAAACATAAAAACTGCTACTGTAGACGAACGCTTCAACATAGAAGAACAAAATATGGTGAGCCAACTGGGATTTGTGTACTTGTCATTACCACCACGTATCATCAAGATTGGGTGAAAAAATATTTGCTGTTATTTCGGAAACTCGTAATTTTTTGGAAGCTTGGCAACCCCTTTCAATGAAAGTGCTTTTCCACAGTCTCTGCTTAGGGCTACTTGAAGAGGAAACAAACCATAGAGACAAAACTGAGAAACACTTTATTTTGTCAAGTTCCAAAGAGCTACTACAAAACATGTTGGATTTAGAGTTCCAAATTTATCTATCTATATAAGAGAGAACAGAGTGAAACCAAAATATAAAAACTGCAGCTGTAGACGAACGCTTCTACCTAGAAGAATACAATTTGGTGAGCCAAGTGGGATTTGTGTACTGATCATTACCACCATGTATCATCAAGTGTAGGTGATAAAATATATGCTGGTATTTCGGAAACTCGTAATTTCTTGGAAGCTTGGCAACCCCTCTCAATGAAAGTGCTTTTCCACCGACGGTGGTAGGGCTAATTGAAGAGGAAACAAAAAATAGAGACAATACTGAGAACTCCTTTCTTTTGTCAAGTTTCAAAGAGCTACTACAAACTTTGTTGGATTTAGAGTTCCAAATTCATCTATCTACATAGCAGAGAACAGAGTGAAACCTAAATATAAAAACTGCTACTGTAGACGAACGCTTCAACCTAGAAGTACAAAATTTGGTGAGCCACGGGGGATTTGTGTACTGATCATTACCACCAAGTGTCATCAAGATTGCGTGAAAAAATATTTGCTGGTATTTCGGAAACTCGTTATTTTTTAGAAGCATGGCAACCCCACTCAATGAAAGTGCTTTTCCACAGTCTGTTCCTAGGGGAACCTGAAGAGGAAACAAACCATAGAGACAAAACTGAGAACTCCTTTATTTTGTCAAGTTTCAAAGAGCTACTACAAACCATGTTGGATTTAGAGTTCCAAATTCATCTATCTATATTGGAGAACAGAGTAAAACCTAAAAATAAAAACTGCTACTGTAAACGAACGCTTCAACTTAGAAGACCAAAATTTGGTGAGCCAAGTCGATTTGTGGACTTGTCATTACCACCACGTATCATCAAGATTGGGTGAAAAAATATTTGCTGGTATTTCGGAAACTCGTTATTTCTTAGAAGCTTATCAACCCCTCTCAATGAAAGTGCTTTTCCACAGTCTGTGCCTAGGACTACTTGAAGAGGAAGCTAAACATAGAGAAAAAACTGAGAACTACTTTATTTTGTCAAGTTTCAAAGAGCTACTGCAAACCATATTGGATTTAGAGTTCCAAATTCATCTATCTATATGGGAGAGAACAGAGTGAAACCTAAATATAACAACTGCTACTGTAGACGAACGCTTCAACATAGAAGACCAGAATTTGGTGAGCCAAGTGGGAATTTTGTACCGATCATCACCACCAAGTATCATCAAGATTGGGTGAAAAAATATTTGCTGGTATTTCGGAAACTCGTTATTTCTTAGAAGCTTGGCAACCCCTCTCAATGAAAGTGCTTTTCCACAGTCTGTGCCTAGGGCTACTTGAAGAGGAAACAAACCATAGAGACAAAACTGAGAACTCTTTTATTTTGTCAAGTTTCAAAGAGCTACTACAAACCATGTTGGATTTAGTGTTCCAAATTCATCTATCTATATAGCAGGGATTAGAGTGAAACCTAAACATAAAAACTGCTACTGTAGACGAACGCTTCAACATAGAGGAACAAAATATGGTGAGCCAACTGGGATTTGTGTACTTGTCATTACCACCACGTATCATCAAGATTGGGTGAAAAAATATTTGCTGTTATTTCGGAAACTCGTAATTTTTTGGAAGCTTGGCAACCCCTTTCAATGAAAGTGCTTTTCCACAGTCTCTGCTTAGGGCTACTTGAAGAGGAAACAAACCATAGAGACAAAGCTGAGAAACACTTTATTTTGTCAAGTTCCAAAGAGCTACTACAAAACATGTTGGATTTAGTTCCAAATTTATCTATCTATATAAGAGAGAACAGAGTGAAACCAAAATATAAAAACTGCAGCTGTAGACGAACGCTTCTACCTAGAAGAATACAATTTGGTGAGCCAAGTGGGATTTGTGTACTGATCATTACCACCATGTATCATCAAGTGTAGGTGATAAAATATATGCTGGTATTTCGGAAAATCGTAATTTCTTGGAAGCTTGGCAACCCCTCTCAATGAAAGTGCTTTTCCACCGATGGTGGTAGGGCTAATTGAAGAGGAAACAAACCATAGAGACAATACTGAGAACTCCTTTCTTTTGTCAAGTTTCAAAGAGCTACTACAAACTTTGTTGGATTTAGAGTTCCAAATTCATCTATCTACATAGCAGAGAACAGAGTGAAACCTAAATATAAAAACTGCTACTGTAGACGAACGCTTCAACCTAGAAAAACAAAATTTGGTGAGCCACGGGGGATTTGTGTACTGATCATTACCACCAAGTGTCATCAAGATTGCGTGAAAAAATATTTGCTGGTATTTCGGAAACTCGTTATTTTTTAGAAGCATGGCAACCCCACTCAATGAAAGTGCTTTTCCACAGTCTGTTCCTAGGGGAACCTGAAGAGGAAACAAACCATAGAGACAAAACTGAGAACTCCTTTATTTTGTCAAGTTTCAAAGAGCTACTACAAACCATGTTGGATTTAGAGTTCCAAATTCATCTATCTATATTGGAGAACAGAGTAAAACCTAAAAATAAAAACTGCTACTGTAAACGAACGCTTCAACTTAGAAGACCAAAATTTGGTGAACAAGTCGATTTGTGGACTTGTCATTACCACCACGTATCATCAAGATTGGGTGAAAAAATATTTTCTGGTATTTCGGAAACTCGTAATTTCTTGGAAGCTTGGCAACCCATCTCAATGAAAGTGCTTTTCCACAGTCTCTGCTTAGGGCTACATGAAGCGGAAACAAATCATAGAGACAAAACTGAGAATTCGTTTATTTTGTCAAGTTACAAAGAGCTACTACAAACCATATTGGATTTAGAGTTCCAAATTCATCTGTCTATATAGGGGAAAACAGAATGAAACCTAAATATAAAAACTGCTACTCTAAACGAACGCTTCAACCTAGAAGAACAAAATTTGGTGAGCCAAGTGGGATTTGTGTACTGATTATTACCACCAAGTATCATCAAGATTCGGTGAAAAAATATTTGTGTGTATTTCGGAAACACGTTATTTTATAGAATCTTGGCAACCGCTCTCAATGACAGTGCTTTTTCACAGTCTCTGCCTAGGGCTACTTGAAGAGGAAACAAACTATAGAGACAAAACTGAGAACTACTTTATTTTGCCAAGTTTCAAAGAGCTACTGCAAACCATGTTGGATTTAGAGTTCCAAATTCATCTGTCTATATAGGAGAGAACAGAGTGAAACCTACATATAAAAACTGCTACTGTAAACGAACGCTTCAACCTAGAGGAACAAAATTTGGTGAGCCAAGTGGGATTTGTGTACTGATCATTACCACCAAGTATCATCAAGATTCGGTGAAAAAATATTTGCTGGTATTTCGGAAACTCTTTATTTCGTAGAAGCTTGGCAACCCCTCTCAATGAAAGTGCTTTTCCACCATCTGTTCCTAGGGCTACTTGAAGAGGAAGCAAACCATAGAGACAAAACTGAGAACTCCTTTCTTTTGTCAAGTTTCAAAGAGCTACTGCAAACCATGTTGGATTTAGAGTTCCAAATTCATCTATCTATATAGGAGAGAACAGAGGGAAACCTAAATATAAAAACTGCTACAGTGGACGAACGCTTCAACCTAGAAGAACAAAATGTGGTGAGCCAAGTGGGATTTGTGTACTGATCATTACCACCAAGTATCATCAACATTGGGTGAAAAAATATTTGCTGGTATTTCGGAAACTCGTTATTGCTTAGAAGCTTGGCAACCCCTCTCAATGAAAGTGCTTTTCCACAGTCAGTGCCTAGGACTACTTGAAGAGGAAACAAAACATGGAGACAAAACTGAGAACTACATTATTTTTTTCAAGTTTCAAAGAGCTACTACAAACCATGTTGGATTTAGAGTTCCAAATTCACGTGTCTATATAGCAGAGAATAGAGTGAAACCTAAATGTAAAAACTGCTACTGTAGACGAACGCTTCAACCTAGAAGAACAAAATTTGGTGAGCCAAGTGGGATTTGTTTACCGATCATTACCACCAAGTATCATCAAGATTCGGTGAAAAAATATTTGGTGGTATTTCATAAACTCGTAATTTCTTGGAAGCTGGCAATCCCTCTCAATGAAAGTACTTTTCCACCGTCTGTGCCTAGGGCTACTTGAAGAGGAAACAAACCATACAGGCAAAACTGAGAACTCCTTTATTTTGTCAAGTTTCAAAGAGCTACTACAAACCATGTTGGATTTAGAGTTCCAAATTCATCTATCTATATAGCACAAAACAGAGTGAAACCTAAATATAAAAACTGCTACTCTAGACGAACGCTTCAACATAGAAGAACAAAATTTGGTGAGCCAAGTGGGATTTGTGTACCGATCATTACCACCACGTATCATCAACCTTGGGTGAAAAAATATTTGCTGGTATTTCGGAAACTCATAATTTCTTGGAAGCTTGGCAACCGCTTTCAATGAAAGTGCTTTTCCACAGTCTCTGCTTAGGGCTACATTAAGCAGAAACAAATCATAGAGACAAAACTGAGAACTCCTTTACTTTGTCAAGTTTCAAAGATCTACTACAAACCATGTTGGATTTAGAGTTCCAAATTCATCTATCTATATAGGAGAGAACAGAGTGAAACCTATATATAAAAACTGCTACTGTAGACGAACGCTTCAACCTAGAAGAACAAAATTTCCTGATCCAAGTGGGATTTGTGAACTGATCATTACCACCAAGTGTCATCAAGATTGCGTGAAAAAATATTTGCTGGTATTTGGGAAACTCGTTATTTCTTAGAAGCATGGCAACCCCACTCAATGAAAGTGCTTTTCCAAAGTCTGATCCGAAGGGTACCTGAAGAGGAAACAAACCATAGAGACAAAACTGAGAACTCCTTTATTTTGTCAAGTTTCAAAGAGCTACTACAAACCATGTGGGATTTAGAGTTCCAAATTCATCTATCTATATAGGAGAACAGAGTGAAACCTAAAAATAAAAACTGCTACTGTAAATGAACGCTTCAACATAGAAGAACAAAATTTGGTGAGCCAAGTGGGATTTGTGTACTTGTCCTTACCACCACGTATCATCACGATTGGGTAAAAATATATTTGCTGGTATTTCAGAAACTCGTTTTGTCTTAGAAGCTTGGCAACCCCTCTCAATGAAAGTGCTTTTCCACAATCTGTGCCTAGGGCTACATGAAGAGGAAACAAACCACAGAGACAAAACTGAGAACTTCTTTATTTTGTCAAGTTTCAAAGAGCTACTACAAACCATGTTGTATTTAGAGTTCCAAATTCATCTATCTATATAGGAGAGAATAGAGGGAAACCTAAAAATAAAAACTGCTACTGTAAACGAATGCTTCAACCTAGAAGAAGAAAATTTGGTGAGCCAAGTGAAATTTGTGTACTGATCATTACCACCACGTATCATCAAGTTTGGGTGCAAAAATATTTGCTGGTATTTCGGAAACTCGTAATTTCTTGGAAGCTTGGTAAACCCTTTCAATGAAAGTGGTTTTCCACAGTCTCTGTTTAGAGCTAGCTGAAGAGGAAAAAAATCGTAGAAACAAAACTGAGAACTCCTTTATATTGTCAAGTTTCAAAGAGTTACTACAAACCATGTTGGATTTAGAGTTCCAAATTCACCTATCTATATAGGAGAGAACAGAGGGAATCCTAAATATAAAAGCTGCTATGGTAGACGAACGCTTCAACATAGAAGAACAAAATTTGGTGAGCCAAGTGGGATTTGTTTACCGATCATTACCACCAAGTATCATCAAGATTCGGTGAAAAAATATTTGCTGGTATTTCGGAAACTCTTTATTTCTTAGAAGCTTGGCAACCCCTCTCAATGAAAGTGCTTTTCCACCATCTGTTCCTAGGGCTACTTGAAGCGGAAGCAAACCATAGAGACAAAACTGAGAACTCCTTTATTTTGTCAAGTTTCAAAGAGCTACTGCAAACCATGTTGGATTTAGAGTTCCAAATTCATCTATCTATATAGGAGAGAACAGAGGGAAACCTAAATATAAAAACTGCTACAGTAGACGAACGCTTCAACCTAGAAGAACAAAATGTGGTGAGCCAAGTGGGATTTGTGTACTGATCATTACCACCAAGTATCATCAACATTGGGTGAAAAAATATTTGCTGGTATTTCGGAAACTCGTTATTGCTTAGAAGCTTGGCAACCCCTCTCAATGAAAGTGCTTTTCCACAGTCAGTGCCTAGGACTACTTGAAGAGGAAACAAAACGTGGCGACAAAACTGAGAACTACATTATTTTGTCAAGTTTCAAAGAGCTACTACAAACCATGTTGGATTTAGAGTTCCAAATTCACGTGTCTATATAGCAGAGAATAGAGTGAAACCTAAATGTAAAAACTGCTACTGTAGACGAACGCTTCAACCTAGAAGAACAAAATTTGGTGAGCCAAGTGGGATTTGTTTACCGATTATTACCACCAAGTATCATCAAGATTCGGTGAAAAAATATTTGCTGGTATTTCATAAACTCGTAATTTCCTGGAAGCTTGGCAATCCCTCTCAATGAAAGTACTTTTCCACCGTCTGTGCCTAGGGCTACTTGAAGAGGAAACAAACCATACAGGCAAAACTGAGAACTCCTTTATTTTGTCAAGTTTAAAAGAGCTACTACAAACCATGTTGGATTTAGAGTTCCAAATTCATCTATCTATATAGCACAAAACAGAGTGAAACCTAAATATAAAAACTGCTACTCTAGACGAACGCTTCAACATAGAAGAACAAAATTTGGTGAGCCAAGTGGGATTTGTGTACCGATCATTACCACCACGTATCATCAACCTTGGGTGAAAAAATATTTGCTGGTATTTCGGAAACTCATAATTTCTTGGAAGCTTGGCAACCCCTTTCAATGAAAGTGCTTTTCCACAGTCTCTGCTTAGGGCTACATTAAGCAGAAACAAATCATAGAGACAAAACTGAGAACTCCTTTACTTTGTCAAGTTTCAAAGATCTACTACAAACCATGTTGGATTTAGAGTTCCAAATTCATCTATCTATATAGGAGAGAACAGAGTGAAACCTATATATAAAAACTGCTACTGTAGACGAACGCTTCAACCTAGAGAACAAAATTTGGTGATCCAAGTGGGATTTGTGAACTGATCATTACCACCAAGTGTCATCAAGATTGCATGAAAAAATATTTGCTGGTATTTGGGAAACTCGTTATTTCTTAGAAGCATGGCAACCCCACTCAATGAAAGTGCTTTTCCACAGTCTGATCCGAGGGGTACCTGAAGAGGAAACAAACCATAGAGACAAAACTGAGAACTCCTTTATTTTGTCAAGTTTCAAACAGCTACTACAAACCATGTGGGATTTAGAGTTCCAAATTCATCTATCTATATAGGAGAACAGAGTGAAACCTAAAAATAAAAACTGCTACTGTAAATGAACGCTTCAACATAGAAGAACAAAATTTGGTGAGCCAAGTGGGATTTGTGTACTTGTCATTACCACCACGTATCATCACGATTGGGTAAAAATATATTTGCTGGTATTTCAGAAACTCGTTTTGTCTTAGAAGCTTGGCAACCCCTCTCAATGAAAGTGCTTTTCCACAATCTGTGCCTAGGGCTACATGAAGAGGAAACAAACCACAGAGACAAAACTGAGAACTTCTTTATTTTGTCAAGTTTCAAAGAGCTACTACAAACCATGTTGGATTTAGAGTTCCAAATTCATCTATCTATATAGGAGAGAATAGAGGGAAACCTAAAAATAAAAACTGCTACTGTAAACGAATGCTTCAACCTAGAAGAAGAAAATATGGTGAGCCAAGTGAAATTTGTGTACTGATCATTACCACCACGTATCATCAAGTTTGGGTGCAAAAATATTTGCTGGTATTTCGGAAACTCGTAATTTCTTGGAAGCTTGGTAAACCCTTTCAATGAAAGTGGTTTTCCACAGTCTCTGTTTAGAGCTACCTGAAGAGGAAAAAAATCGTAGAAACAAAACTGAGAACTCCTTTATATTGTCAAGTTTCAAAGAGTTACTACAAACCATGTTGGATTTAGAGTTCCAAATTCACCTATCTATATAGGAGAGAACAGAGGGAATCCTAAATATAAAAGCTGCTATGGTAGACGAACGCTTCAACATAGAAGAACAAAATTTGGTGAGCCAAGTGGAATTTGTTTACCGATCATTACCACCAAGTATCATCAAGATTCGGTGAAAAAATATTTGCTGGTATTTCGGAAACTCTTTATTTCTTAGAAGCTTGGCAACCCCTCTCAATGAAAGTGCTTTTCCACCATCTGTTCCTAGGGCTACTTGAAGAGGAAGCAAACCATAGAGACAAAACTGAGAACTCCTTTATTTTGTCAAGTTTCAAAGAGCTACTGCAAACCATGTTGGATTTAGAGTTCCAAATTCATCTATCTATATAGGAGAGAACAGAGGGAAACCTAAATATAAAAACTGCTACAGTAGACGAACGCTTCAACCTAGAAGAACAAAATGTGGTGAGCCAAGTGGGATTTGTGTACTGATCATTACCACCAAGTATCATCAACATTGGGTGAAAAAATATTTGCTGGTATTTCGGAAACTCGTTATTGCTTAGAAGCTTGGCAATCCCTCTCAATGAAAGTACTTTTCCACCGTCTGTGCCTAGGGCTACTTGAAGAGGAAACAAACCATACAGGCAAAACTGAGAACTCCTTTATTTTGTCAAGTTTCAAAGAGCTACTACAAACCATGTTGGATTTAGAGTTCCAAATTCATCTATCTATATAGCACAAAACAGAGTGAAACCTAAATATAAAAACTGCTACTCTAGACGAACGCTTCAACATAGAAGAACAAAATTTGGTGAGCCAAGTGGGATTTGTGTACCGATCATTACCACCACGTATCATCAACCTTGGGTGAAAAAATATTTGCTGGTATTTCGGAAACTCATAATTTCTTGGAAGCTTGGCAAACCCTTTCAATGAAAGTGCTTTTCCACAGTCTCTGCTTAGGGCTACATTAAGCAGAAACAAATCATAGAGACAAAACTGAGAACTCCTTTACTTTGTCAAGTTTCAAAGATCTACTACAAACCATGTTGGATTTAGAGTTCCAAATTCATCTATCTATATAGGAGAGAACAGAGTGAAACCTATATATAAAAACTGCTACTGTAGACGAACGCTTCAAACTAGAAGAACAAAATTTGGTGATCCAAGTGGGATTTGTGAACTGATCATTACCACCAAGTGTCATCAAGATTGCGTGAAAAAATATTTGCTGGTATTTGGGAAACTCGTTATTTCTTAGAAGCATGGCAACCCCACTCAATGAAAGTGCTTTTCCACAGTCTGATGCGAGGGGTACCTGAAGAGGAAACAAACCATAGAGACAAAACTGAGAACTCCTTTATTTTGTCAAGTTTCAAAGAGCTACTACAAACCATGTGGGATTTAGAGTTCCAAATTCATCTATCTATATAGGAGAACAGAGTGAAACCTAAAAATAAAAACTGCTACTGTAAATGAACGCTTCAACATAGAAGAACAAAATTTGGTGAGCCAAGTGGGATTTGTGTACTTGTCATTACCACCACGTATCATCACGATTGGGTAAAAATATATTTGCTGGTATTTCAGAAACTCGTTTTGTCTTAGAAGCTTGGCAACCCCTCTCAATGAAAGTGCTTTTCCACAATCTGTGCCTAGGGCTACATGAAGAGGAAACAAACCACAGAGACAAAACTGAGAACTTCTTTATTTTGTCAAGTTTCAAAGAGCTACTACAAACCATGTTGGATTTAGAGTTCCAAATTCATCTATCTATATAGGAGAGAATAGAGGGAAACCTAAAAATAAAAACTGCTACTGTAAACGAATGCTTCAACCTAGAAGAAGAAAATATGGTGAGCCAAGTGAAATTTGTGTACTGATCATTACCACCACGTATCATCAAGTTTGGGTGCAAAAATATTTGCTGGTATTTCAGAAACTCGTAATTTCTTGGAAGCTTGGTAAACCCTTTCAATGAAAGTGGTTTTCCACAGTCTCTGTTTAGAGCTACCTGAAGAGGAAAAAAATTGTAGAAACAAAACTGAGAACTCCTTTATATTGTCAAGTTTCAAAGAGTTACTACAAACCATGTTGGATTTAGAGTTCCAAATTCACCTATCTATATAGGAGAGAACAAAGGGAATCCTAAATATAAAAGCTGCTATGGTAGACGAACGCTTCAACATAGAAGAACAAAATTTGGTGAGCCAAGTGGGATTTGTTTACCGATCATTACCACCAAGTATCATCAAGATTCGGTGAAAAAATATTTGCTGGTATTTCGGAAACTCGTTATTGCTTAGAAGCTTGGCAACCCCTCTCAATGAAAGTGCTTTTCCACAGTCAGTGCCTAGGACTACTTGAAGAGGAAACAAAACATGGAGACAAAACTGAGAACTACATTATTTTGTCAAGTTTCAAAGAGCTACTACAAACCATGTTGGATTTAGAGTTCCAAATTCACGTGTCTATATAGCAGAGAATAGAGTAAAACCTAAATGTAAAAACTGCTACTGTAGACGAACGCTTCAACCTAGAAGAACAAAATTTGGTGAGCCAAGTGGGATTTGTTTACCGATTATTACCACCAAGTATCATCAAGATTCGGTGAAAAAATATTTGCTGGTATTTCATAAACTCGTAATTTCTTGGAAGCTTGGCAATCCCTCTCAATGAAAGTACTTTTCCACCGTCTGTGCCTAGGGCTACTTGAAGAGGAAACAAACCCTACAGGCAAAACTGAGAACTCCTTTATTTTGTCAAGTTTCAAAGAGCTACTACAAACCATGTTGGATTTAGAGTTCCAAATTCATCTATCTATATAGCACAAAACAGAGTGAAACCTAAATATAAAAACTGCTACTCTAGACGAACGCTTCAATATAGAAGAACAAAATTTGGTGAGCCAAGTGGGATTTGTGTACCGATCATTACCACCACGTATCATCAACCTTGGGTGAAAAAATATTTGCTGGTATTTCGGAAACTCATAATTTCTTGGAAGCTTGGCAACCCATTTCAATG
The DNA here is from genome assembly GCF_048772815.1 of Callospermophilus lateralis. Lineage (NCBI taxonomy): Eukaryota > Metazoa > Chordata > Mammalia > Rodentia > Sciuridae > Callospermophilus > Callospermophilus lateralis. The sequence goes on along the minus strand of NW_027514557.1, from coordinate 83,128 downwards.
AAAGTGCTTTTCCACAGTCTCTGCTTAGTGCTACATTAAGCAGAAACAAATCATAGATATAAAACTGAGAACTCCTTTACTTTGTCAAGTTTCAAAGATCTACTACAAACCATGTTGGATTTAGAGTTCCAAATTCATCTATCTATATAGGAGAGAACAGAGTGAAACCTATATATAAAAACTGCTACTGTAGACGAACGCTTCAACCTAGAAGAACAAAATTTGGTGATCCAAGTGGGATTTGTGAACTGATCATTACCACCAAGTGTCATCAAGATTGCGTGAAAAAATATTTGCTGGTATTTGGGAAACTCGTTATTTCTTAGAAGCATGGCAACCCCACTCAATGAAAGTGCTTTTCCACAGTCTGATCCGAGGGGTACCTGAAGAGGAAACAAACCATAGAGACAAAACTGAGAACTCCTTTATTTTGTCAAGTTTCAAAGAGCTACTACAAACCATGTGGGATTTAGAGTTCCAAATTCATCTATCTATATAGGAGAACAGAGTGAAACCTAAAAATAAAAACTGCTACTGTAAACAAACACTTCAACTTAGAAGAACAAAATTTGATGAGCCAAGTGGGATTTGTGGACTTGTCATTACCACCACGTATTATCAAGATTGGGTGAAAACATATTTGGTGGTATTTCGGAAACTCATAATTTCTTGGAAGCTTGGCAACCCCTCTCAATGAAAGTGCTTTTCCACAGTCTCTGCCTAGGGCTACTTGAAGAGGAAACAAACCATAGAGACAAAACTGAGAACTCCTTTATTTTGCCAAGATTCAAAGAGCTACTGCAAACCATGTTGGATTTAGAGTTCCAAATTCATCCGTCTATATAGGTGAGAACAGAATGAAACCTAAATATAAAAACTGCTACTGTAAACGAATGCTTCAACCTAGAAGAACAAAATTTTTGAGCCAAGTGGGATTTGTGTACTGATAATTACCACCAAGTATCATCAAGATTCGGTGAAAAAATAATTGTGGGTATTTCAGAAACTCGTTATTTCATAGAAGCTTGCAACCGCTCTCAATGAAAGTGCTTTTCCACAGTCTCTGCCTAGGGCTACTTGAAGAGGAAACAAACCATAGAGACAAAACTGAGAACTCCTTTATTTTGCCAAGTTTCAAAGAGCTACTGCAAACCATGTTGGATTTAGAGTTCCAAATTCATTTGTCTATATAGGAGAGAACAGAGTGAAACCTACATATAAAAACTGCTACTGTAATCGAACGCTTCATCCTAGAAGAACAAAATTTGGTGAGCCAAGTGGGACTTGTGGACTTGTGATTACCACCACGTATCATCAACATTGGGTGAAAAAATATTCGCTGGTATTTCTGAAACTCGTAATTTCTTGGAAGCTTGGCAACCCCTCTCAATGAAAGTGCTTTTTCACAGTCTCTGCTTAGGGCTACTTGTATCGGAAAAAAATCATAGAGAAAAAACTGAGAACTCCTTTATTTTCAAAAGTTTCAAAGAGCTACTACAAACCATGTTGGATTTAGAGTTCCAAATTCATCTATCTATATAGGAGAGAAGCGAGTGAAACCTAAATATATAAAATGCTACAACCTAGAAGAACGCTACAACCTAGAAGAACACAATTTGGTGAGCCAAGTGGGATATGTGTCCTGATCATTACCACCATGTATCATCAAGATTGGGTGAAAAAATATTTCCTGGTATTTCGAAAACTCGTTATTTCTTAGAAGCTTGGCAACCTCTCTCAATGAAAGTGCTTTTCCACAGTTTGTGCCTAGGGCTACTTGAAGAGGAAACAAACCATAAAGACAAAACTGAGAACTCCTTTATTTTGTCAGGTTTCAAAGATCTACTACAAACCATGTTGGATTTAGAGTTCCAAATTCATCTATCTATATAGGAGAGAACAGAGGGAAACCGAAAAATATAAAATGCTACTGTAAACGAACGCTTCAACTTAGAAGAACAAAATTTGGCGAGTCAAGTGTTATTTGTGTACTTTTCATTACCACCAAGTATCATCGAGATTGGGTGAAAAAATATTTGCTGATATTTCGAATACTCGTTTTTTCTTAGAAGCTTGGCAACCTCTCTCAATGAAAGTGCTTTTCCACAGTGTGTGCCTAGGGCTAATTAAAGAGGAAACAAACCATAGAGACAAAACTGAGAACTCCTTTATTTTGTCAAGTTTCAAAGAGCTACTACAAACCATGTTGGATTTAGAGTTCCAAATTCATCTGTCTATATAGCAGAGAACAGAGTGAAACCAAAAAATAAAAACTGCTACTGTAAACGAACGATTCAACCAAAAGAACAAAATTTGGTGAGCCAAGTGGGATTTGTGTACTGATTATTACCACCAAGTATCATCAAAATTAGGTGAAAAAATATTTGCTGGTATTTCTGAAACTCGTTATTTCTTAGAAGCTTGGCAACCCCTCTCAATGAAAGTGCTTTTCAACAGTCTGTGCCATGGACTACATGAAGAGGAAACAAATCATAGAGAAACAACTGAGAACTCCTTTTTTTTGTCAAGTTTCAAAGAGCTACTACAAACCATGTTGGATTTAGAGTTCCAAATTCATCTATCTATATAGGAGTTTAGAGAGTGAAACCTAAATATAAAAACTGCTACTGTAGACGAAGGTTTCAACCTAGAAGAACAAAATTTGGTGAGCCAAGTGACATTTTTGTACTGACCATTACCACGAAGTATCATCAAGATTGGGTGAAAAAATATTTGCTGGTATTTCGGAAACTCGTTATTTCTTAGAAGCTTGGTAACCACTCTCAATGAAACTGCTTTTCTAAAGTCTTTGCCGAGGGCTAATTGAAGAAGAAACAAACCATAGAGACAAAACTGAGAACTACTTTATTTTGTCAAGTTTCAAAGAGCTACTACAAACAATGTTGGATTTAGAGTTCCAAATTCATCTATCAATATAGTAGAGAACAGAGTGAAACCTAAAAATAAAAACTGCTACTGTAAACGAACGCTTCATCCTAGAAGAACAAAATTTGGTGAGCCAAGTGGGATTTGTGTACCGATCATTACCACCACGTATCATCAACCTTGGGTGAAAAAATATTTGCTGGTATTTCGGAAACTCATAATTTCTTGGAAGCTTGGCAACCCCTTTCAATGAAAGTGCTTTTCCACAGTCTCTGCTTAGGGCTACATTAAGCAGAAACAAATCATAGAGACAAAACTGAGAACTCCTTTACTTTGTCAAGTTTCAAAGATCTACTACAAACCATGTTGGATTTAGAGTTCCAAATTCATCTATCTATATAGGAGAGAACAGAGTGAAACCTATATATAAAAACTGCTACTGTAGACGAACGCTTCAACCTAGAAGAACAAAATTTGGTGATCCAAGTGGGATTTGTGAACTGATCATTACCACCAAGTGTCATCAAGATTGCGTGAAAAAATATTTGCTGGTATTTGGGAAACTCGTTATTTCTTAGAAGCATGGCAACCCCACTCAATGAAAGTGCTTTTCCACAGTCTGATCCGAGGGGTACCTGAAGAGGAAACAAACCATAGAGACAAAACTGAGAACTCCTTTATTTTGTCAAGTTTCAAAGAGCTACTACAAACCATGTGGGATTTAGAGTTCCAAATTCATCTATCTATATAGGAGAACAGAGTGAAACCTAAAAATAAAAACTGCTACTGTAAATGAACGCTTCAACATAGAAGAACAAAATTTGGTGAGCCAAGTGGGATTTGTGTACTTGTCATTACCACCACGTATCATCACGATTGGGTAAAAATATATTTGCTGGTATTTCAGAAACTCGTTTTGTCTTAGAAGCTTGGCAACCCCTCTCAATGAAAGTGCTTTTCCACAATCTGTGCCTAGGGCTACATGAAGAGGAAACAAACCACAGAGACAAAACTGAGAACTTCTTTATTTTGTCAAGTTTCAAAGAGCTACTACAAACCATGTTGGATTTAGAGTTCCAAATTCATCTATCTATATAGGAGAGAATAGAGGGAAACCTAAAAATAAAAACTGCTACTGTAAACGAATGCTTCAACCTAGAAGAAGAAAATTTGGTGAGCCAAGTGAAATTTGTGTACTGATCATTACCACCACGTATCATCAAGTTTGGGTGCAAAAATATTTGCTGGTATTTCGGAAACTCGTAATTTCTTGGAAGCTTGGTAAACCCTTTCAATGAAAGTGGTTTCCACAGTCTCTGTTTAGAGCTACCTGAAGAGGAAAAAAATCGTAGAAACAAAACTGAGAACTCCTTTATATTGTCAAGTTTCAAAGAGTTACTACAAACCATGTTGGATTTAGAGTTCCAAATTCACCTATCTATATAGGAGAGAACAGAGGGAATCCTAAATATAAAAGCTGCTATGGTAGACGAACGCTTCAACATAGAAGAACAAAATTTGGTGAGCCAAGTGGGATTTTTTTACCCATCATTACCACCAAGTATCATCAAGATTCGGTGAAAAAATATTTGCTGGTATTTCGGAAACTCTTTATTTCTTAGAAGCTTGGCAACCCCTCTCAATGAAATTGCTTTTCCACCATCTGTTCCTAGGGCTACTTGAAGAGGAAGCAAACCATAGAGACAAAACTGAGAACTCCTTTATTTTGTCAAGTTTCAAAGAGCTACTGCAAACCATGTTGGATTTAGAGTTCCAAATTCATCTATCTATATAGGAGAGAACAGAGGGAAACCTAAATATAAAAACTGCTACAGTAGACGAACGCTTCAACCTAGAAGAACAAAATGTGGTGAGCCAAGTGGGATTTCTGTACTGATCATTACCACCAAGTATCATCAACATTGGGTGAAAAAATATTTGCTGGTATTTCGGAAACTCGTTATTGCTTAGAAGCTTGGCAATCCCTCTCAATGAAAGTACTTTTCCACCGTCTGTGCCTAGGGCTACTTGAAGAGGAAACAAACCATACAGGCAAAACTGAGAACTCCTTTATTTTGTCAAGTTTCAAAGAGCTACTACAAACCATGTTGGATTTAGAGTTCCAAATTCATCTATCTATATAGCACAAAACAGAGTGAAACCTAAATATAAAAACTGCTACTCTAGACGAACGCTTCAACATAGAAGAACAAAATTTGGTGAGCCAAGTGGGATTTGTGTACCGATCATTACCACCACGTATCATCAACCTTGGGTGAAAAAATATTTGCTGGTATTTCGGAAACTCATAATTTCTTGGAAGCTTGGCAAACCCTTTCAATGAAAGTGCTTTTCCACAGTCTCTGCTTAGGGCTACATTAAGCAGAAACAAATCATAGAGACAAAACTGAGAACTCCTTTACTTTGTCAAGTTTCAAAGATCTACTACAAACCATGTTGGATTTAGAGTTCCAAATTCATCTATCTATATAGGAGAGAACAGAGTGAAACCTATATATAAAAACTGCTACTGTAGACGAACGCTTCAACCTAGAAGAACAAAATTTGGTGATCCAAGTGGGATTTGTGAACTGATCATTACCACCAAGTGTCATCAAGATTGCGTGAAAGAATATTTGCTGGTATTTGGGAAACTCGTTATTTCTTAGAAGCATGGCAACCCCACTCAATGAAAGTGCTTTTCCACAGTCTGATCCGAGGGGTACCTGAAGAGGAAACAAACCATAGAGACAAAACTGAGAACTCCTTTATTTTGTCAAGTTTCAAAGAGCTACTACAAACCATGTGGGATTTAGAGTTCCAAATTCATCTATCTATATAGGAGAACAGAGTGAAACCTAAAAATAAAAACTGCTACTGTAAATGAACGCTTCAACATAGAAGAACAAAATTTGGTGAGCCAAGTGGGATTTGTGTACTTGTCATTACCACCACGTATCATCACGATTGGGTAAAAATATATTTGCTGGTATTTCAGAAACTCGTTTTGTCTTAGAAGCTTGGCAACCCCTCTCAATGAAAGTGCTTTTCCACAATCTGTGCCTAGGGCTACATGAAGAGGAAACAAACCACAGAGACAAAACTGAGAACTTCTTTATTTTGTCAAGTTTCAAAGAGCTACTACAAACCATGTTGGATTTGGAGTTCCAAATTCATCTATCTATATAGGAGAGAATAGAGGGAAACCTAAAAATAAAAACTGCTACTGTAAACGAATGCTTCAACCTAGAAGAAGAAAATATGGTGAGCCAAGTGAAATTTGTGTACTGATCATTACCACCACGTATCATCAAGTTTGGGTGCAAAAATATTTGCTGGTATTTCAGAAACTCGTAATTTCTTGGAAGCTTGGTAAACCCTTTCAATGAAAGTGGTTTTCCACAGTCTCTGTTTAGAGCTACCTGAAGAGGAAAAAAATCGTAGAAACAAAACTGAGAACTCCTTTATATTGTCAAGTTTCAAAGAGTTACTACAAACCATGTTGGATTTAGAGTTCCAAATTCACCTATCTATATAGGAGAGAACTAAGGGAATCCTAAATATAAAAGCTGCTATGGTAGACGAACGCTTCAACATAGAAGAACAAAATTTGGTGAGCCAAGTGGGATTTCTTTACCGATCATTACCACCAAGTATCATCAAGATTCGGTGAAAAAATATTTGCTGGTATTTCGGAAACTCGTTATTGCTTAGAAGCTTGGCAACCCCTCTCAATGAAAGTGCTTTTCCACAGTCAGTGCCTAGGACTACTTGAAGAGGAAACAAAACATGGAGACAAAACTGAGAACTACATTATTTTGTCAAGTTTCAAAGAGCTACTACAAACCATGTTGGATTTAGAGTTCCAAATTCACGTGTCTATATAGCAGAGAATAGAGTAAAACCTAAATGTAAAAACTGCTACTGTAGACGAACGCTTCAACCTAGAAGAACAAAATTTGGTGAGCCAAGTGGGATTTGTTTACCGATTATTACCACCAAGTATCATCAAGATTCGGTGAAAAAATATTTGCTGGTATTTCATAAACTCGTAATTTCTTGGAAGCTTGGCAATCCCTCTCAATGAAAGTACTTTTCCACCGTCTGTGCCTAGGGCTACTTGAAGAGGAAACAAACCATACAGGCAAAACTGAGAACTCCTTTATTTTGTCAAGTTTCAAAGAGCTACTACAAACCATGTTGGATTTAGAGTTCCAAATTCATCTATCTATATAGCACAAAACAGAGTGAAACCTAAATATAAAAACTGCTACTCTAGACGAACGCTTCAACATAGAAGAACAAAATTTGGTGAGCCAAGTGGGATTTGTGTACCGATCATTACCACCACGTATCATCAACCTTGGGTGAAAAAATATTTGCTGGTATTTCGGAAACTCATAATTTCTTGGAAGCTTGGCAACCCCTCTCAATGAAAGTGCTTTTCCAAAGTCTCTGCCTAGGGCTACTTGAAGAGGAAACAAACCATAGAGACAAAACTGAGAACTCCTTTATTTTGCCAAGATTCAAAGAGCTACTGCAAACCATGTTGGATTTAGAGTTCCAAATTCATCCGTCTATATAGGGGAGAACAGAATGAAACCTAAATATAAAAACTGCTACTGTAAACGAATGCTTCAACCTAGAAGAACAAAATTTTTGAGCCAAGTGGGATTTGTGTACTGATAATTACCACCAAGTATCATCAAGATTCGGTGAAAAAATATTTGTGGGTATTTCAGAAACTCGTTATTTCATAGAAGCTTGCAACCGCTCTCAATGAAAGTGCTTTTCCACAGTCTCTGCCTAGGGCTACTTGAAGAGGAAACAAACCATAGAGACAAAACTGAGAACTCCTTTATTTTGCCAAGTTTCAAAGAGCTACTGCAAACCATGTTGGATTTAGAGTTCCAAATTCATTTGTCTATATAGGAGAGAACAGAGTGAAACCTACATATAAAAACTGCTACTGTAATCGAACGCTTCATCCTAGAAGAACAAAATTTGGTGAGCCAAGTGGGACTTGTGGACTTGTGATTACCACCACGTATCATCAACATTGGGTGAAAAAATATTCGCTGGTATTTCTGAAACTCGTAATTTCTTGGAAGCTTGGCAACCCCTCTCAATGAAAGTGCTTTTTCACAGTCTCTGCTTAGGGCTACTTGTATCGGAAAAAAATCATAGAGAAAAAACTGAGAACTCCTTTATTTTCAAAAGTTTCAAAGAGCTACTACAAACCATGTTGGATTTAGAGTTCCAAATTCATCTATCTATATAGGAGAGAAGCGAGTGAAACCTAAATATATAAAATGCTACAACCTAGAAGAACGCTACAACCTAGAAGAACACAATTTGGTGAGCCAAGTGGGATATGTGTCCTGATCATTACCACCATGTATCATCAAGATTGGGTGAAAAAATATTTCCTGGTATTTCGAAAACTCGTTATTTCTTAGAAGCTTGGCAACCTCTCTCAATGAAAGTGCTTTTCCACAGTTTGTGCCTAGGGCTACTTGAAGAGGAAACAAACCATAAAGACAAAACTGAGAACTCCTTTATTTTGTCAAGTTTCAAAGATCTACTACAAACCATGTTGGATTTAGAGTTCCAAATTCATCTATCTATATAGGAGAGAACAGAGGGAAACCGAAAAATATAAAATGCTACTGTAAACGAACGCTTCAACTTAGAAGAACAAAATTTGGCGAGTCAAGTGTTATTTGTGTACTTTTCATTACCACCAAGTATCATCGAGATTGGGTGAAAAAATATTTGCTGATATTTCGAATACTCGTTATTTCTTAGAAGCTTGGCAACCTCTCTCAATGAAAGTGCTTTTCCACAGTGTGTGCCTAGGGCTAATTAAAGAGGAAACAAACCATAGAGACAAAACTGAGAACTCCTTTATTTTGTCAAGTTTCAAAGAGCTACTACAAACCATGTTGGATTTAGAGTTCCAAATTCATCTGTCTATATAGCAGAGAACAGAGTGAAACCAAAAAATAAAAACTGCTACTGTAAACGAACGATTCAACCAGAAGAACAAAATTTGGTGAGCCAAGTGGGATTTGTGTACTGATTATTACCACCAAGTATCATCAAAATTAGGTGAAAAAATATTTGCTGGTATTTCTGAAACTTGTTATTTCTTAGAAGCTTGGCAACCCCTCTCAATGAAAGTGCTTTTCAACAGTCTGTGCCATGGACTACATGAAGAGGAAACAAATCATAGAGAAAAAACTGAGAACTCCTTTTTTTTGTCAAGTTTCAAAGAGCTACTACAAACCATGTTGGATTTAGAGTTCCAAATTCATCTATCTATATAGGAGTTTAGAGAGTGAAACCTAAATATAAAAACTGCTACTGTAGACGAAGGTTTCAACCTAGAAGAACAAAATTTGGTGAGCCAAGTGACATTTTTGTACTGACCATTACCACGAAGTATCATCAAGATTGGGTGAAAAAATATTTGCTGGTATTTCGGAAACTCGTTATTTCTTAGAAGCTTGGTAACCACTCTCAATGAAACTGCTTTTCTAAAGTCTTTGCCGAGGGCTAATTGAAGAAGAAACAAACCATAGAGACAAAACTGAGAACTACTTTATTTTGTCAAGTTTCAAAGAGCTACTACAAACAATGTTGGATTTAGAGTTCCAAATTCATCTATCAATATAGTAGAGAACAGAGTGAAACCTAAAAATAAAAACTGCTACTGTAAACGAACGCTTCATCCTAGAAGAACAAAATTTGGTGAGCCAAGTGGGATTTGTGTACCGATCATTACCACCACGTATCATCAACCTTGGGTGAAAAAATATTTGCTGGTATTTCGGAAACTCATAATTTCTTGGAAGCTTGGCAACCCCTTTCAATGAAAGTGCTTTTCCACAGTCTCTGCTTAGGGCTACATTAAGCAGAAACAAATCATAGAGACAAAACTGAGAACTCCTTTACTTTGTCAAGTTTCAAAGATCTACTACAAACCATGTTGGATTTAGAGTTCCAAATTCATCTATCTATATAGGAGAGAACAGAGTGAAACCTATATATAAAAACTGCTACTGTAGACGAACGCTTCAACCTAGAAGAACAAAATTTGGTGATCCAAGTGGGATTTGTGAACTGATCATTACCACCAAGTGTCATCAAGATTGCGTGAAAAAATATTTGCTGGTATTTGGGAAACTCGTTATTTCTTAGAAGCATGGCAACCCCACTCAATGAAAGTGCTTTTCCACAGTCTGATCCGAGGGGTACCTGAAGAGGAAACAAACCATAGAGACAAAACTGAGAACTCCTTTATTTTGTCAAGTTTCAAAGAGCTACTACAAACCATGTGGGATTTAGAGTTCCAAATTCATCTATCTATATAGGAGAACAGAGTGAAACCTAAAAATAAAAACTGCTACTGTAAATGAACGCTTCAACATAGAAGAACAAAATTTGGTGAGCCAAGTGGGATTTGTGTACTTGTCATTACCACCACGTATCATCACGATTGGGTAAAAATATATTTGCTGGTATTTCAGAAACTCGTTTTGTCTTAGAAGCTTGGCAACCCCTCTCAATGAAAATGCTTTTCCACAATCTGTGCCTAGGGCTACATGAAGAGGAAACAAACCACAGAGACAAAACTGAGAACTTCTTTATTTTGTCAAGTTTCAAAGAGCTACTACAAACCATGTTGGATTTAGAGTTCCAAATTCATCTATCTATATAGGAGAGAATAGAGGGAAACCTAAAAATAAAAACTGCTACTGTAAACGAATGCTTCAACCTAGAAGAAGAAAATTTGGTGAGCCAAGTGAAATTTGTGTACTGATCATTACCACCACGTATCATCAAGTTTGGGTGCAAAAATATTTGCTGGTATTTCGGAAACTCGTAATTTCTTGGAAGCTTGGTAAACCCTTTCAATGAAAGTGGTTTCCACAGTCTCTGTTTAGAGCTACCTGAAGAGGAAAAAAATCGTAGAAACAAAACTGAGAACTCCTTTATATTGTCAAGTTTCAAAGAGTTACTACAAACCATGTTGGATTTAGAGTTCCAAATTCACCTATCTATATAGGAGAGAACAGAGGGAATCCTAAATATAAAAGCTGCTATGGTAGACGAACGCTTCAACATAGAAGAACAAAATTTGGTGAGCCAAGTGGGATTTGTTTACCGATCATTACCACCAAGTATCATCAAGATTCGGTGAAAAAATATTTGCTGGTATTTCGGAAACTCTTTATTTCTTAGAAGCTTGGCAACCCCTCTCAATGAAATTGCTTTTCCACCATCTGTTCCTAGGGCTACTTGAAGAGGAAGCAAACCATAGAGACAAAACTGAGAACTCCTTTATTTTGTCAAGTTTCAAAGAGCTACTGCAAACCATGTTGGATTTAGAGTTCCAAATTCATCTATCTATATAGGAGAGAACAGATGGAAACCTAAATATAAAAACTGCTACAGTAGACGAACGCTTCAACCTAGAAGAACAAAATGTGGTGAGCCAAGTGGGATTTCTGTACTGATCATTACCACCAAGTATCATCAACATTGGGTGAAAAAATATTTGCTGGTATTTCGGAAACTCGTTATTGCTTAGAAGCTTGGCAATCCCTCTCAATGAAAGTACTTTTCCACCGTCTGTGCCTAGGGCTACTTGAAGAGGAAACAAACCATACAGGCAAAACTGAGAACTCCTTTATTTTGTCAAGTTTCAAAGAGCTACTACAAACCATGTTGGATTTAGAGTTCCAAATTCATCTATCTATATAGCACAAAACAGAGTGAAACCTAAATATAAAAACTGCTACTCTAGACGAACGCTTCAACATAGAAGAACAAAATTTGGTGAGCCAAGTGGGATTTGTGTACCGATCATTACCACCACGTATCATCAACCTTGGGTGAAAAAATATTTGCTGGTATTTCGGAAACTCATAATTTCTTGGAAGCTTGGCAAACCCTTTCAATGAAAGTGCTTTTCCACAGTCTCTGCTTAGGGCTACATTAAGCAGAAACAAATCATAGAGACAAAACTGAGAACTCCTTTACTTTGTCAAGTTTCAAAGATCTACTACAAACCATGTTGGATTTAGAGTTCCAAATTCATCTATCTATATAGGAGAGAACAGAGTGAAACCTATATATAAAAACTGCTACTGTAGACGAACGCTTCAACCTAGAAGAACAAAATTTGGTGATCCAAGTGGGATTTGTGAACTGATCATTACCACCAAGTGTCATCAAGATTGCGTGAAAAAATATTTGCTGGTATTTGGGAAACTCGTTATTTCTTAGAAGCATGGCAACCCCACTCAATGAAAGTGCTTTTCCACAGTCTGATCCGAGGGGTACCTGAAGAGGAAACAAACCATAGAGACAAAACTGAGAACTCCTTTATTTTGTCAAGTTTCAAAGAGCTACTACAAACCATGTGGGATTTAGAGTTCCAAATTCATCTATCTATATAGGAGAACAGAGTGAAACCTAAAAATAAAAACTGCTACTGTAAATGAACGCTTCAACATAGAAGAACAAAATTTGGTGAGCCAAGTGGGATTTGTGTACTTGTCATTACCACCACGTATCATCACGATTGGGTAAAAATATATTTGCTGGTATTTCAGAAAATCGTTTTGTCTTAGAAGCTTGGCAACCCCTCTCAATGAAAGTGCTTTTCCACAATCTGTGCCTAGGGCTACATGAAGAGGAAACAAACCACAGAGACAAAACTGAGAACTTCTTTATTTTGTCAAGTTTCAAAGAGCTACTACAAACCATGTTGGATTTAGAGTTCCAAATTCATCTATCTATATAGGAGAGAATAGAGGGAAACCTAAAAATAAAAACTGCTACTGTAAACGAATGCTTCAACCTAGAAGAAGAAAATATGGTGAGCCAAGTGAAATTTGTGTACTGATCATTACCACCACGTATCATCAAGTTTGGGTGCAAAAATATTTGCTGGTATTTCAGAAACTCGTAATTTCTTGGAAGCTTGGTAAACCCTTTCAATGAAAGTGGTTTTCCACAGTCTCTGTTTAGAGCTACCTGAAGAGGAAAAAAATCGTAGAAACAAAACTGAGAACTCCTTTATATTGTCAAGTTTCAAAGAGTTACTACAAACCATGTTGGATTTAGAGTTCCAAATTCACCTATCTATATAGGAGAGAACAAAGGGAATCCTAAATATAAAAGCTGCTATGGTAGACGAACGCTTCAACATAGAAGAACAAAATTTGGTGAGCCAAGTGGGATTTGTTTACCGATCATTACCACCAAGTATCATCAAGATTCGGTGAAAAAATATTTGCTGGTATTTCGGAAACTCGTTATTGCTTAGAAGCTTGGCAACCCCTCTCAATGAAAGTGCTTTTCCACAGTCAGTGCCTAGGACTACTTGAAGAGGAAACAAAACATGGAGACAAAACTGAGAACTACATTATTTTGTCAAGTTTCAAAGAGCTACTACAAACCATGTTGGATTTAGAGTTCCAAATTCATCTATCTATATAGGAGAGAACAGAGGGAAACCTAAATATAAAAACTGCTACAGTAGACGAACGCTTCAACCTAGAAGAACAAAATGTGGTGAGCCAAGTGGGATTTCTGTACTGATCATTACCACCAAGTATCATCAACATTGGGTGAAAAAATATTTGCTGGTATTTCGGAAACTCGTTATTGCTTAGAAGCTTGGCAATCCCTCTCAATGAAAGTACTTTTCCACCGTCTGTGCCTAGGGCTACTTGAAGAGGAAACAAACCATACAGGCAAAACTGAGAACTCCTTTATTTTGTCAAGTTTCAAAGAGCTACTACAAACCATGTTGGATTTAGAGTTCCAAATTCATCTATCTATATAGCACAAAACAGAGTGAAACCTAAATATAAAAACTGCTACTCTAGACGAACGCTTCAACATAGAAGAACAAAATTTGGTGAGCCAAGTGGGATTTGTGTACCGATCATTACCACCACGTATCATCAACCTTGGGTGAAAAAATATTTGCTGGTATTTCGGAAACTCATAATTTCTTGGAAGCTTGGCAAACCCTTCAATGAAAGTGCTTTTCCACAGTCTCTGCTTAGGGCTACATTAAGCAGAAACAAATCATAGAGACAAAACTGAGAACTCCTTTACTTTGTCAAGTTTCAAAGATCTACTACAAACCATGTTGGATTTAGAGTTCCAAATTCATCTATCTATATAGGAGAGAACAGAGTGAAACCTATATATAAAAACTGCTACTGTAGACGAACGCTTCAACCTAGAAGAACAAAATTTGGTGATCCAAGTGGGATTTGTGAACTGATCATTACCACCAAGTGTCATCAAGATTGCGTGAAAAAATATTTGCTGGTATTTGGGAAACTCGTTATTTCTTAGAAGCATGGCAACCCCACTCAATGAAAGTGCTTTTCCACAGTCTGATCCGAGGGGTACCTGAAGAGGAAACAAACCATAGAGACAAAACTGAGAACTCCTTTATTTTGTCAAGTTTCAAAGAGCTACTACAAACCATGTGGGATTTAGAGTTCCAAATTCATCTATCTATATAGGAGAACAGAGTGAAACCTAAAAATAAAAACTGCTACTGTAAATGAACGCTTCAACATAGAAGAACAAAATTTGGTGAGCCAAGTGGGATTTGTGTACTTGTCATTACCACCACGTATCATCACGATTGGGTAAAAATATATTTGCTGGTATTTCAGAAACTCGTTTTGTCTTAGAAGCTTGGCAACCCCTCTCAATGAAAGTGCTTTTCCACAATCTGTGCCTAGGGCTACATGAAGAGGAAACAAACCACAGAGACAAAACTGAGAACTTCTTTATTTTGTCAAGTTTCAAAGAGCTACTACAAACCATGTTGGATTTAGAGTTCCAAATTCATCTATCTATATAGGAGAGAATAGAGGGAAACCTAAAAATAAAAACTGCTACTGTAAACGAATGCTTCAACCTAGAAGAAGAAAATATGGTGAGCCAAGTGAAATTTGTGTACTGATCATTACCACCACGTATCATCAAGTTTGGGTGCAAAAATATTTGCTGGTATTTCAGAAACTCGTAATTTCTTGGAAGCTTGGTAAACCCTTTCAATGAAAGTGGTTTTCCACAGTCTCTGTTTAGAGCTACCTGAAGAGGAAAAAAATCGTAGAAACAAAACTGAGAACTCCTTTATATTGTCAAGTTTCAAAGAGTTACTACAAACCATGTTGGATTTAGAGTTCCAAATTCACCTATCTATATAGGAGAGAACAAAGGGAATCCTAAATATAAAAGCTGCTATGGTAGACGAACGCTTCAACATAGAAGAACAAAATTTGGTGAGCCAAGTGGGATTTGTTTACCGATCATTACCACCAAGTATCATCAAGATTCGGTGAAAAAATATTTGCTGGTATTTCGGAAACTCGTTATTGCTTAGAAGCTTGGCAACCCCTCTCAATGAAAGTGCTTTTCCACAGTCAGTGCCTAGGACTACTTGAAGAGGAAACAAAACATGGAGACAAAACTGAGAACTACATTATTTTGTCAAGTTTCAAAGAGCTACTACAAACCATGTTGGATTTAGAGTTCCAAATTCATCTATCTATATAGGAGTTTAGAGAGTGAAACCTAAATATAAAAACTGCTACTGTAGACGAAGGTTTCAACCTAGAAGAACAAAATTTGGTGAGCCAAGTGACATTTTTGTACTGACCATTACCACGAAGTATCATCAAGATTGGGTGAAAAAATATTTGCTGGTATTTCGGAAACTCGTTATTTCTTAGAAGCTTGGTAACCACTCTCAATGAAACTGCTTTTCTAAAGTCTTTGCCTAGGGCTAATTGAAGAAGAAACAAACCATAGAGACAAAACTGAGAACTACTTTATTTTGTCAAGTTTCAAAGAGCTACTACAAACAATGTTGGATTTAGAGTTCCAAATTCATCTATCAATATAGTAGAGAACAGAGTGAAACCTAAAAATAAAAACTGCTACTGTAAACGAACGCTTCATCCTAGAAGAACAAAATTTGGTGAGCCAAGTGGGATTTGTGGACTCGTCATTACCACCACATATCATCAAGATTGGGTGAAAAAATATTTGCTGGTATTTCGGAAACTCGTAATTTTTGGAAGCTTGGCAACCCCTCTCAATGAAAGTGCTATTTCACAGTCTCTGCTTAGGGCTACTGGAATCGGAAACAAATCATAGAGAAAAAACTGAGAACTCCTTTATTTTCTCAAGTTTCAAAGAGTTACTATAAACCATGTTGGATTTAGAGTTTCATATTCATCTATCTATATAGGAGAGAACAGAGTGAAACCTAAATATATAAACTGCTACTGTAGACGAACGCTTCAACCTAGAAGAACACATTTTGGTGAGCCAATGGGATTTGTGTACTGATCATTACAGCCAAGTGTCATCAAGATTGGGTGAAAAAATATTTGCTGGTTTTTCGGAAACTCGTTATTTCGTAGAAGATTGGCAACCCCTCAAAATGAAAGTGCTTTTCCACAGTCTGTGCCTAGTGCTACTTGAAGAGGAAACAAACCATAGAGAAAAAACTGAGAACTCCTTTATTTTGTCAAGTTTCAAAGATCTACTACAAACCAGGTTGGATTTAGAGTCCAAATTCATCTATCTATATAGGAGAGAACAGAGAGAAACCTAATTGTAAAAAGTGCTACTGTAGACGAACGCTTCAACCTTGAAGAACAAAATTTGGTGAGCGAAGTGGGAATTGTGGACTTTTCAATACCACGAATTATAATCAAGAGTGGGTGAAAAAATCTTTGCTGGTATTTCGGAAACTCGTGTTTTCTTGGAAGCTTGGCAACCCCTCTCAAAGAAAGTGCTTTTCCACAGTCTCTGCTTAGGGCTACTTGAAGCGGGAAGAAATCATACAGACAAAACTGAGAACTCCTTTATTTGCTCCAGTTTCAAAGAGCTACTACAAACCATGTTGGATTTAGAGTTCCAAGTTCATCTATCTATATAGGAGTTTACAGAGTGAAAGCTAAATATAAAAACTGCTACTGTAGACGAACGCTTCAACCTAGAAGAACAAAATTTGGTGAGCCAAGTGAGATTTTTGTACTGATCATTATCTCCAAGTATCATCAAGATTGGGTGAAAAAATATTTGCTGGTATTTTGGAAACTCGTTATTTCTTAGAAGCTTGGCAACCCCTCTCAATGAAACTGCTTTTCTAAAGTTTGTGCCTAGGGCTAATTGAAGAAGAAACAAACCATAGAGACAAAACTGAGAACTACTTTATTTTGTCAAGTTTCAAAGAGCTACTACAAACAATGTTGGATTTAGAGTTCCAAATTCATCTATCTATATAGTAGAGTACAGAGTGAAACCTAAAAATAAAAACTGCTACTGTAATCGAACGCTTCATCCTAGAAGAACAAAATTTTGTGAGCCAATTGGGATTTGTGGACTTGTCATTACCACCAGGTATCATCAAGATTGGGTGAAAAAATATTCGCTGGTATTTCTGAAACTCGTAATTTCTTGGAAGCTTGTCAACCCCTCTCAATGAAAGTGCTTTTTCACAGTCTCTGCTTAGGGCTACTTGTATCGGAAACAAATCATAGAGAAAAAACTGAGAACTCCTTTATTTTCTCAAGTTTCAAAGAGCTACTACAAACCAGGTTGGATTTAGAGTCCAAATTCCTCTATCTATATAGGAGAGAACAGAGAGAAACCTTAATGTAAAAAGTGCTACTGTAGACGAACGCTTCAACCTAGAAGAACAAAATTTGGTGAGCGAAGTGGGAATTGTGGACTTGTCAATACGACGAAGTATAATCAAGACTCGGTGAAAAAATCTTTTCTGGTATTTCGGAAACTCGTGATTTCTTGGAAGCTTGGCAACCCCTCTCAATGAAAGTGCTTTTCCACAGTCTCTGCTTAGGGCTACTTGAAGCGGGAAGAAATCATAGAGACAAAACTGAGAACTCCTTTATTTTGTCAAGTTTCAAAGAGCTACTACAAACCATGTTGGATTTAGAGTTCCAAATTCACCTATCTATATAGGAGTTTAGAGAGTGAAACCTAAATATAAAAACTGCTACTGTAGACGAACGATTCAACCTAGAAGAACAATATTTGGTGAGTCAAGTGAGATTTTTGTACTGGTCATTACCACCACGTATCATCAAGATTGGGTAAAAAAATATTTGCTGGTATTTCGGAAACTCGTTATTTTTTAGAAGCTTGGCAACCCGTCTAAATGAAACTGCTTTTCTAAAGTCTGTGCTGACGGCTAATTGAAGAAGAAACAAACCCTAGAGACAAAACTGAGAACTACTTTATTTTGTCAAGTTTCAAAGAGCTACTACAAACAATGTTGGATTTAGAGTTCCAAATTCATCTATCTATATAGTAGAGAACAGAGTGAAACCTAAAAAGAAAAACTGCTACTGTAAACGAACGCTTCATCCTAGAAGAACAAAATTTGTTGAGCCCAGTGGGATTTGTGTACTTGTCATTACCACCACCTATCATCAAGATTGGGTGAAAAAATATTTTCTGGTATTTCGGAAACTCGTTATTTCTTGGAAGCTTTGAAACCCCTTTCAATGAAAGTGCTTTACCACAGTCACTGCTTAGGGCGACTTAAAGAGGAAACAAACCATGGAGATTAAACTGAGAACTCCTTTATTTTGTCAAGTTTCAAAGAGCTACTAAAACCAATGTTGGATTTAGAGGTCCAAATTCATCTATCTATATAGTAGAGAACAGAGTAAAACCTAAAAATAAAAACTGCTACTGGAAACGAATGCTTCAACCTAGAAGAACAAAATTTGGTGAGCCAAGTGCGATTTGTGGACTTCTCATTACCACCACGTATCATCAAGATTGGGTGAAAAAATATTTGCTAGTATTTCAGAAACTCGTAATTTCTTGGAAGCGTGGCAACCCCTCTCCATGAAAGTGCTTTTCCACAGTCTCTGCTTAGGGCTACTTGAATCAGAAACAAATCATACAGACAAAACTGAGAACTCCTTTATTTTCTCAAGTTTCAAAGAGCTAATACAAACCATGTTGGATTTAGAGTTCCAAATTCATCTATCTATATAGGAGAGAACAGAGTGAAACCTAAAAATATAAACTGCTACTGTAGACGAACACTTCAACCTAGAAGAACACAATTGGGTGAGCCAAGTGGGATTTTTGTACTGATCATTACCACCAAGTATCATCAAGATTGGGTAAAAAAATATTTGCTGGTATTTCGGAAACTTGTTATTTCTTAGAAGCTTGGCAACCCCTCTCAATGAAAGTGCTTTTCCACAGTCTGTGCCTAGGGCTACTTGAAGAGGAAACAAGCCATAGAGACAAAACTGAGAACACCGTTTTTTTGTCAAGTTTCAAAGATCTACTACAAACGAGGTTGGATTTAGAGTTCCAAATTCATCTATATAGGAGAGACCATAGTGAAACCTAAATATAAAAACTGCTACTGTAAACGAAAGTTTCAACCTAGAAGATCAAAATTTGGTGAGCCAAGTGGGATTTGTGGACTTGTCATTACCACCAGGTATCATGAAGATTGGGTGGAAAAATATTGGCTGGTATTTCGGAAACTCGTTATTTCTTAGAAGCTTGGCAACCCTCCTCAATTAAAGTGCTTTTCCACCCTCTGAGCCTAGGGCTATTTGAAGAGGAAACAAGCCATAGAGACAAAACTGAAAACTCCTTTATTTTTTCAAGTTTCAAAGAGCTACTACAAACCATGTTGGATTTAGAGTTCTAAATTCATCTATCTATATAGGAGAGAACAGAGTGAACCCTAAAAATAAAAAACTGCCACTCTAAACGAACGCTTCAACCTAGAAGAAGAAAATTTGGTGAGCCAAGCGGGATTTGTGTACTGATCATTACCACCAAGCATCATCAAGATTGGGTAAAAAAATATTTGCTGGTATTTCGGAAACTTGTTATTTCTTAGAAGCTTGGCAACCCCTCTCAATGAAAGTGCTTTTCCACAGTCTGTGCCTAGGGCTACTTGAAGAGGAAACAAGCCATAGAGACAAAACTGAGAACACCTTTATTTTGTCGAGTTTCAAACATCTACTACAAACCAGGTTGGATTTAGAGTTCCAAAATCATCTATCTATATAGGAGAGACCATAGTGAAACCTAAATATAAAAACTGCTACTGTAAACGAAAGTTTCAACCTAGAAGATCAAAATTTGGTGAGCCAAGTAGGATTTGTGGACTTGTCATTACCACCAGGTATCATCAAGATTGGGTGAAAAAATATTCGCTGGTATTTCTGAAACTCATAATTTCTTGGAAGCTTGGCAACCCCTCTCAATGAAAGTGCTTTTTCACAGTCTCTGCTTAGGGCTACTTGTATCGGAAACAAATCATAGAGAAAAAACTGAGAACTCCTTTATTTTCTCAAGTTTCAAAGAGCTACTACAAACCATGTTGGATTTAGAGTTCCAAATTCATCTATCTATATAGGAGAGAACAGAGAGAAACCTAAATGTAAAAAGTGCTACTGTAGACGAACGCTTCAACCTAGAAGAACACAATTTGGTGAGCCAAGTGGGATTTGTGTACTGATCATTACCACCACGTATCATCAAGATTGGGTGAAAAAATATTCGCTGGTGTTTCTGAAACTCGTAATTTCTTGGAAGCTTGGCAACCCCTCTCAATGAAAGTGCATTTTGACAGTCTCTGCTTAGGGCTACTTGTATCGGAAACAAATCATAGAGAAAAAACTGAGAACTCCTTTATTTTCTCAAGTTTCAAAGAGCTACTACAAACCAGGTTGGATTTAGAGTCCAAATTCCTCTATCTATATAGGAGAGAACAGAGAGAAACCTAAATGTAAAAAGTGCTACTGTAGACGAACGCTTCAACCTAGAAGAACAAAATTTGGTGAGCGAAGTGGGAATTGTGGACTTGTCAATACCACGAAGTATAATCAAGACTGGGTGAAAAAAACTTTGCTGGTATTTCAGAAACTCGTGATTTCTTGGAAGCTTGGCAACCCCTCTCAATGAAAGTGCTTTTCCACAGTCTCTGCTTAGGGCTACTTGAAGCGGGAAGAAATCATAGAGACAAAACTGAGAACTCCTTTATTTTGTCAAGTTTCAAAGAGCTACTACAAACCATGTTGGATTTAGAGTTCCGAATTCACCTATCTATATAGGAGTTTAGAGAGTGAAACCTAAATATAAAAACTGCTACTGTAGACGAACGCTTCAACCTAGAAGAACAATATTTGGTGAGCCAAGTGAGATTTTTGTACTGATCATTACCACCACGTATCATCAAGATTGGGTGAAAAAATATTTGCTGGTATTTCGGAAACTCGTTATTTCTTAGAAGCTTGGCAACCCCTCTAAATGAAACTGCTTTTCTAAAGTCTGTGCTGAGGGCTAATTGAAGAAGAAACAAACCCTAGAGACAAAAATGAGAACTACTTTATTTTGTCAAGTTTCAAAGAGCTACTACAAACAATGTTGGATTTAGAGTTCCAAATTCATCTATCTATATAGTAGAGAACAGAGTGAAACCTAAAAAGGAAAACTGCTACTGTAAACGAACGCTTCATCCTAGAAGAACAAAATTTGTTGAGCCCAGTGGGATTTGTGTACTTGTCATTACCACCACCTATCATCAAGATTGGGTGAAAAAATATTTTCTGGTATTTCGGAAACTCGTTATTTCTTGGAAGCTTTGAAACCCCTTTCAATGAAAGTGCTTTACCACAGTCTCTGCTTAGGGCGACTTAAAGAGGAAACAAACCATGGAGATTAAACTGAGAACTCCTTTATTTTGTCCAGTTTCAAAGAGCTACTACAAACCATGTTGGATTTAGAGTTCCAAATTAATCTATCTATATAGAAGAGAACAGAATGAAAAATAAAAATAAAAACTGCTACTGTAAACGAACGCTTCAAACTAGAAGAACAAAATTTGGTGAGGCAAGTGGGATTTGTGTACTGAATATTACGAAAAAGTATCATCAAGATTGGGTCAAAAAATATTTTCTGGTATTTCTGAAACTCGTTATTTCTTAGAAGCTTGGCAACCCCTCTCAATGAAAGTGCTTTTCCAGAGTCTGTGCCTTGTACTACATGAAGAGGAAACAAACCATAGAGAAAAAACTGAGAACTCCTTTATTTTGTCAAGTTTCAAAGAGCTACTACAACCAATGTTGGATTTAGAGGTCCAAATTCATCTATCTATATAGTAGAGAACAGAGTAAAACCTAAAAATAAAAACTGCTACTGGAAACGAATGCTTCAACCTAGAGGAACAAAATTTGGTGAGCCAAGTGCGATTTGTGGACTTCTCATTACCACCACTTATCATCAAGATTGGGTGAAAAAATATTTGCTAGTATTTCAGAAACTCGTAATTTCTTGGAAGCGTGGCAACCCCTCTCCATGAAAGTGCTTTTCCACAGTCTCTGCTTAGGGCTACTTGAATCAGAAACAAATCATACAGACAAAACTGAGAACTCCTGTAATTTTTCAATTTTCAAAGAGCTACTACAAACCAGGTTGGATTTAGAGTTCCAAATTCTTCATCTATATAGGAGAGAAAACAGTGAAACCTAAAATAAAAAGTGCTATTGTAAACGAACGCTTCAACCTAGAAGAACAAAATCTGGTGAACCAAGTCGGATCTGTGAATTTGTCATTACCACCACGTATCACCAACATTGGGTGAAAAAATATTTGCTGGTATTTCAGAAACTCGTAATTTCTTGGAAGCTTGGCACCCCTTTCAATGAAAGTCCTTTCCCACAGTCTCTGCTTAGGGCTACATGAAGCGGAAAAAAATCATAGAGACAAAACTGAGAACTCCTGTATTTTGTCAATTTTCAAAGAGCTACTACAAACCATGTTGGATTTAGAGTTCCAAATTCTTCATCTATATAGGAGAGAAAACAGTGAAACCTAAAATAAAAACTGCTATTGTAAACGAACGCTTCAACCTAGAAAAACAAAATTTGGTGAGCCAAGTGGTATCTGTGATTTTGTCATTACCACCACGTATCACCAATATTGGGTGAAAAAATATTTGCTGGTATTTCAGAAACTCGTAATTTCTTGGAAGCTTGGCAACCCCTTTCAATGAAAGAGCTTTTCCACAGTCTCTGCTTAGGGCTACATGAAGCGAAAACAAATCATAGAGACAAAACAGAGAACGCCTTTATTTTGTCAAGTTTCAAAGAGTTACTACAAACGACGTTGGATTTAGAGTTCTAAAATCATCTCTCTATATAGAAGAGAACAGAGTGAACCTAAAAATATAAACTGCTACTGTAAACGAACGCTTCAACCTAGAAGAACAAAATTTGGTGAGTCAAGTGGGATTT
This sequence comes from Callospermophilus lateralis, assembly GCF_048772815.1. Taxonomy (NCBI): domain Eukaryota; kingdom Metazoa; phylum Chordata; class Mammalia; order Rodentia; family Sciuridae; genus Callospermophilus; species Callospermophilus lateralis. Next base: position 59,882 of record NW_027514557.1, on the reverse strand, counting down.
GTGTACCGATCATTACCACCAAGTATCATCAAGATTGGGTGAAAAAATATTTGCTGGTATTTCGGAAACTCGATATTTCTTAGAAGCTTGGCAACCTCTCTCAATGAAAGTGCTTTTCCACACTCTGTCTCTATGGCTACTTGAAGAGGAAACAAACCATAGAGACAAAACTGAGAACTCGTGTATTTTGTCAAGTTTCAAAGAGCTACTACACACCGTGTTGGATTTAGAGTTCCCAATTCATCTATCTATATAGGAGAGAACAGAGTGAAACCTAAAAATAAAAACTGCTACTGTAGACGAACGCTTCAACCTAGAAGAACAAAATTTTGTGAGCCAAGTGGGATTTGTTTACTTGTCATTACCACCACGTATCACCAACATTGGGTCAAAAAATATTTGCTGGTATTTCGGAAACTCGTAATTTCTTGAAAGCTTGGCAACCCCTTTCAATGAAAGTGCTTTTCCACAGTCTCTGCTTAGGGCTACATGAAGCGGAAACAAATCATAGAGACAAAACTGAGAACTCCTGTATTTTGTCAATTTTCAAAGAGCTACTACAAACCATGTTGGATTTAGAGTTCCAAATTCATCATCTATATAGGAGAGAAAAGAGTGAAACCTAAAAATAAAAATTGCTACTGTAAACGAACGCTTCAACCTAGAAGAACAAAATTTGGTGAGCCGAGTGGGATCTGTGTACTTGTCATTACCACCACGTATCCCCAATATTGGGTGAAAAAATATTTGCTGGTATTTCAGAAACTCGTAATTTCTTGGAAGCTAGGCAACCCCTTTCAATGAAAGTGCTTTCCCACAGTTTCTGCTTAGGGCTATATGAAGCGGAACCAAATCATAGAGACATAATTGAGAACTCCTTTATTTTGTCAAGTTCCAAAGAGCTACTACAAACCATGTTGGATTTAGAGTTCCAAAATCATCTATCTATATAGGAGAGAACAGAGTGGACCTAAAAATAAAAACTGCTACTGTAAACGAACGCTTCAGCCTAGAAGAACAAAATTTGGTGAGCCAAGTGGGATTTGTGTACTTGTCATTACCACCACGTATCATCAACATTGGGTGAAAAAATATTTGCTGGTATTTCGGAAACTCGTAATTTCTTGGAAGCGTGGCAACCCCTTTCAATGAAAGTGCTTTTCCACAGTCTCTGCTTAGGGCTACATGAAGCGGAAAAAAATCATAGAGACAAAAATGAGAACTCCTGTATTTTGTCAATTTTCAAAGAGCTGCTACAAACCATGTTGGATTTAGAGTTCCAAATTCTTCATCTATATAGGAGAGAAAACAGTGAAACCTAAAATAAAAACTGCTATTGTAAACGAACGCTTCAACCTAGAAGAACAAAATTTGGTGAGCCAAGTGGGATCTGTGAATTTGTCATTACCACCACTTATGACCAACATTGGGTGAAAAAATATTTGCTGGTATTTCAGAAACTCGTAATTTCTTGGAAGCTTTGCAACCCCTTTCAATGAAATTGCTTTTCCACAGTCTCTGCTTAGGGCTATATGAAGCGAAAACAAATCATAGAGACAAAATAGAGAACGCCTTTATTTTGTCAAGATTCAAAGAGCTACTACAAACGACGTTGGATTTAGAGTTCCAAAATCATCTATCTATATAGGGGAGAACAGAGTGAACCTAAAAATATAAACTGCTACTGTAAACGAACGCTACAACCTAGAAAAACAAAATTTGGTGAGTCAAGTGGGATTTGTGTACCGATAATTACCACCAAGTATCTTCAAGATTGGGTGAAAAAATACTTGCTGGTATTTCGGAAACTCGATATTTCTTAGAAGCTTGGCAACCCCTCTCAATGAAAGTGCTTTTCCACACTCTGTCACTAGGGCTACTTGAAGAGGAAACAAACCATAGAGACAAAACTGAGAACTCCTTTATTTTGTCACGTTTCAAAGAGCTACTAGAAACCATGTTGGATTTAGAGTTCCAAATTCATCTATCTATATAGGAGAGAACAGAGTGAAACCTAAAAATAAAAACTGCTACTGTAGACGAACGCTTCAACCTAGAAGAACAAAATTTGGTGAGCCAAGTGGGATTTGTTTACTTGTCATTACCACCACGTATCACCAACATTGGGTGAAAAAATAATTGCTGGTATTTCGGAAACTCGTAATTTCTTGAAACCTTGGCAAACCCTTTCAATGAAAGTGCTATTCCACAGTCTCTGCTTAGGGCTACATGAAGCGGAAAAAAATCATAGAGACAAAACTGAGAACTCCTGTATTTTGTCAATATTCAAAGAGCTACTATAAACCATGTTGGATTTAGAGTTCCAAATTCTTCATCTATATAGGAGAGAAAACAGTGAAACCTAAAATAAAAACTGCTATTGTAAACGAACGCTTCAACCTAGAAGAACAAAATTTGGTGAGCCAAGTGGGATCTGTGAATTTGTCATTACCACCACGTATCACCAACATTGGGTGAAAAAATATTTGCTGGTATTTCAGAAACTCGTAAATTCTTGGAAGCTTGGCAACCCCTTTCAATGAAAGAGCTGTAACGCAGTCTCTGCTTAGGGCTACATGAAGCGAAAACAAATCATAGAGACAAAACAGAGAACGCCTTTATTTTGTCAAGTTTCAAAGAGTTACTACAAACGACGTTGGATTTAGAGTTCCAAAATCATCTATCTATATAGGAGAGAACAGAGTGAACGTAAAAATATAAACTGCTATTTTTAAAGAATGCTTCAACCTAGAAGAACAATTTTGGTGAGTCAAGTGGGATTTGTGTACCGATAATTACCACCAAGTAACATCAAGATTGGGTGAAAAAATATTTGCTGGTATTTCGGAAACTCGTTATTTCATAGAAGCTTGGCAAACCCTCTCAATGAAAGTGCTTTTCCACAGTCTGTGCCTAGGGCTACTTGAAGAGGAAACAAACCATAGAGACAAAACTGAGAACTCCTTTATTTTGTCAAGTTACAAAGATCTACTACAAACCATGTTGGATTTAGAGTTCCAAATTCATCTATCTGTATTGGAGGGAACAGAGTGAAACCTAAAAATAAAAACTGCTACGGTAAACGAACGCTTCAACCTAGAAGAAGAAAATTTGGTGAGTCAAGTGGGATTTGTGAACCGATCATTACCACCAAGTATCATCAAGATTGGGTGAAAAAATATTTGCTGGTATTTCGGAAACTCGTAATTACACACCATTTTGGATTTAGAGTTCTACATTCATGTATCTATAAATGAGAGAACAGAGGGAACTTAAAATATAAACTGCTACTGTAAACGAACGCTTCAACCTAGAATAACAAAATTTGGTGAGTCAAGTGGTATTGGTGTACCGATCATTCCCACCAAGTATCATCAAGATTGGGTGAAAAAATATATGCTGGTATTTCGGAAAATCGTTATGTCTTAGAAGATTGGCAACCCCTCTCAATGAAAGTCCTTTTCCACAGTCTGTGCCTAGGGCTAGTTGAAGAGGAAACAAACCATAGAGACAAAACTGAGAACTCCTTTATTTTGTCAATTTTCAAAGAGCTACTACAAACCATGTTCTATTTAGAGTTCCAAATTTATCTATCTATATAGGAGAGAACAGAGTGAAACCTAAAAATATAAACTGCTACTGTAAACTTACGCTTCAACCTAGAAGAACAAAATTTGGTGAGCCAAGTGGGATCTGTGTACTTGTCATTACCACCACGTATCACCAACATTGGGTGAAAAAATATTTGCTGGTATTTCGGGAGCTCCTAATTTCTTGGAAGCTTGGCAACCCCTTTCAATGAAACTGCTTTTCCACAGTATCTCCTTAGGGCTACATGAAGCGGAAACAAATCATAGAGACAAAACTGAGAACTCTGTTATTTTTTCAAGTAGCAAAGAGCTACTACAAACCATGTTGGATTTGGAGTTCCAAAATCATCTATCTATACCGGAGAGAACAGAGGGAACTTAAAAATATAAACTGCTACTGTAAAAGAAAGCTTCAAACTAGAAGAACAAAATTTGGTGAGTTAAGTGGGATTTGTGTACCGATCATTACCACGAAGTATCATCAAGATTGGGTGAAAAAATATTTGCTGGTATTTCGGGATCTCGTAATTTCTTGGAAGCTTGGCAACCCCTTTCAATGAAAGTGCTTTTCCACAGTCTCTGCTTAGGGCTAAATGAAGCGGAAACAAATCATAGAGACAAAACTGAGAACTCCTTTATTTTGTCAAGTTTCAAAGAGCTACTACAAACCATGTTGGATTTGGAGTTCCAAAATCATCTATCTATATGGGAGAGAACAGAGGGAACTTAAAAATATAAACTGCTACTGTAAAAGAACGCTTCAAACTAGAAGAACAAAATTTGGTGAGTTAGTGGGATTTGTGTACCGATCATTACCACGAAGTATCATCAAGATTGTGTAAAAAAATATTTGCTGGTATTTCGGAAACTCGTTATTTCTTAGAAGCTTGCCAACCCCTCTCAATGAAAGTGTTTTTCCACACTCTGTGCCTAGGGCTAATTGAAGAGGAAACAAACCATAGAGACAAAACTGAGAACCTTTTTATTTTGTCAAGTTTCAAAGAGCTACTACAAACCATGTTGGATTTAGAGTTCCAAATTCATCTATCTATATAGGAGAGAACAGAGGGAACCTAAAAATAAAAACTGCTACTGTAAACGAACGCTTCAACCTAGAAGAAGAAAATTTGGTGAGTCAAGTTGGATTTTTGAACCGATCATTACCACCAAGTATCATCAAGATTGGGTGAAAAAATATTTGCTGGTATTTCGGAAACTCGTAATTTCTTGGAAGCTTGGCAACCCCTCTCAATGAAATTGCTTTTCCACAGTCTCTGCTTAGGGCTACATGAAGCGGAAACAAATCATAGAGACAAAATTGAGAACTCCTTTATTTTGTCAAGTTTCAAAGAGCTACTACAAACCATGTTGGATTTAGAGTTCCAAATTCATCTATCTATATAGGAGAGTAGAGAGTGAACGTAAAAATAAAAACTGCTACGGTAAACGAACGCTTCAGCCTAGAAGACCAAAATCAGGTGAGCCAAGTGGGATTTGTGTACTTGTCATTACCACCACGTATCATCAACATTGAGTGAAAAAAATATTTGCTGGTATTTCGGAAACTCGTAATTTCTTGGAAACATGGCAACCCCTTTCAATGAAAGTGCTTTTCCACAGTCTCTGCTTAGGGCTACATGAAGCGGAAACAAATCATAGAGACAAAACAGAAAACACCTTTATTTTGTCAAGTTTCAAAGAGCTACTACAAACGACGTTGGATTTAGAGTTCCAAAATCATCTATCTATATAGGAGAGAACAGAGTGAACCTAAAAATATAAACTGCTACTGTAAACGAACGCTTCAACCTAGAAGAACAAAATTTGGTGAGCCAAGTGGGATTTGTGTACCGATCATTACAACCAAGTTCATCAAGATTGGGTGAAAAAATATTTGCTGGTATTTCGGAAACTGGTTATTTCTTAGAAGCTTGGCCACCCCTCTCAATGAAAGTGCTTTTCTACAGTTTGTGCCTAGGGCTACTTGAAGAGGAAACAAACCATAGAGACGAAACTGAGAACTTCTGTATTTTGTCAAGTTTCAAAGACCTACTAGAAACCATGTTGGATTTAGAGTTCCAAATTTATCTATCTATATAGCAGAGTACAGAGTGAAAACTAAAAATAAAAACTGCTACTGTAAACGAACGCTTCAGCCTAGAAGACCAAAATTTGGTGAGCCAAGTGGGATTTGTGTACTTGTCATTACCACCACGTATCATCAACATTGGGTGATATATATTTGCTGGTATTTCGGAAACTCGTAATTTCTTGGAAGCTTGGCAACCCCTTTCAATGAAAGTGCTTTTCCACAGTCTCTGCTTAAGGTACATGAAGCGGAAACAAATCATAGAGACAAAACTGAGAACTCCTGTATTTTGTCAATTTTCAAAGAGCTACTACAAACCATGTTGGATTTAGAGTTCCAAATTCATCATCTATATAGGAGAGAAAAGAGTGAAACCTAAAAATAAAAATTGCTACTGTAAACGAACGCTTCAACCTAGAAGAAAATAATTTGGTGAGTCAAGTGGGATTTGTGAACCGATCATTACCACCAAGTATCATCAAGATTGGGTGAAAAAATATCTGCTGGTATTTCAGAAACTCGTTATTTCTTAGAAGCTTGTCAAAACCTCTCAATGAAAGTGCTTTTACACAGTCTGTGCCTAGGGCTACTTGAAGAGGAAACAAACTATAGAGACAAAACTGAGAACTCCTTTATTTTTTCAAGTTTCAAAAAGCTACTACAAACCATGTTGGATTTACAATTCCAAATACATCTATCTATATAGGAGAGAACAGAGTGAAACCTAAAAATAAAAACTGCTACTGTAAACGAACGCTTCAGCCTAGAAGACCAAAATTTGTTGAGCCAAGTGGGATTTGTGTACTTCTCATTACCACCACGTATCATCAACATTGGGTGAAAAAATATTTGCTGGTATTTCGTAAACTCGTAATTTCTTGGAAGCTTGGCAACCCATTTCAATGAAAGTGCTTTTCCACAGTCCCTGCTTAGGGCTACATGAAGCGAAAAAAATCATAGAGACAAATCAGAGAACTCCTTTATTTTGTCAAGTTTCAAAGAGTTATTACACACCATTTTGGATTTAGAGTTCCAAATTCATGTATCTATATAGGAGAGAACAGAGGGAACCTAAAAATATAAACTGCTACTGTAAACGAACGCTTCAACCTAGAATTACAAAATTTGGTGAGTCAAGTGGTATTGGTGTTCCGATCATTACCACCAAGTATCATCAAGATTGGGTGAAAAAATATATGCTGGTATTTCGGAAACTTGTTATTTCTTAGAAGATTGGCAACCCCTCTCAATGAAAGTCCTTTTCCACAGTCTGTGCCTAGGTCTAATTGAAGAGGAAACAAACCATAGAGACAAAACTGAGAACTCCGTTATTTGTCAAGTTTCAAAGAGCTACTACAAACCATGTTGGATTTAGAGTTCCAAAATCATCTATCTATATGGGAGAGAAAAGAGGGAACCTAAAAATATAAATTGCTACTGTAAACGAACACTTCAACCTAGAAGAACAAAATTTGGTGAGTCAAGTGGGATTTGTGTACCGATCATTACCACCAAGTATCATCAAGATTGGGTGAAAAAATATTTGCTGGTATTTCGGAAATTCGTTATTTCTTAGAAGCTTGGCCACCCCTCTCAATGAAAGTGCTTTTCCACAGTCTGTGCCTAGGGCTACTTGAAGAGGAAACAAACCATAGAGACAAAACTGAGAACTCTTTTATTTTGTCAAGATTCAACGAGCTACTACAAACCATGTTGGATTTAGAGTTCCAAATTCAGCTATCTATATAGGAGAGAACAGAGTGAAACCTAAAAATAAAAACTGCTACTGTAAACGAACGCTTCAGCCTAGAAGACCAAAATTTGGTGAGCCAAGTGGGATTTGTGTACGGATCATTACCACCAAGTATCATCAAGATTTGGTGAAAAAATATTTGCTGGTATTTCGGAAATTCGTTATTTCTTAGAAGCTTGGCGAACACTCTCAATGAAAGTGCTTTTCCACAGTCTGTGCCTAGAGCTACGTGAAGAGGAAACAAACCATAGAGACAAACTGCGAACTCCTTTATTTTGTCAAGTTTCAAATAGCTACTACAAACCATGTTGGATTTAGAGTTCCAAATTCATCTATCTATATAGGATAGAACAGAGTGAAAACTAAAAATAAAAACTGCTACTGTAAACGAACGCTTCAGGCTAGAAGACCAAAATTTGGTGAGCCAAGTGGGATTTGTGTACTGATCATTACTACCAAGTATCATCAACATTGGGTGAAAAAATATTTGCTGGTGTTTGGAATACTCGTTATTTCTTAGAAGCTTGGCAACCAATCTAATGAAAGTGCTTTTCCACAGTCTCTGCTTAGGGCTACATGAAGCAGAAACAAATCATAGAGACAAAAATGAGAACTCCTTTATTTTGTCAATTTTCAAAGAGCTACTAGAGACCATGTTGGATTTAAAATTCCAAATTCATCTATCTATATAGGAATGAACAGAGTGAATCCTAAAAATAAAAACTGCTACTGTAAACGAACGCTTCAACCTAGAAGAACAAAATTTGGTGAGCCATGTGGGATTTGTGTACTTGTCATTACCAATACGTATCACCAACATTGGGTGAAAAAATATTTGCTGGTTATTCGGGATCTCGTAATTTCTTGGAAGCTTGGCAACCCCTTTCAATGAAAGTGCTTTTCCACAGTCTCTGCTTAGGGCTAAATGAAGCGGAAACAAATCATAGAGACAAAACTGAGAACTCCCTTATTTTGTCAAGTTTCAAAGAGCTACTACAAACCATGCTGGATTTGGAGTTCCAAAATCATCTATCTATACAGGAGAGAACAGAGGGAACTTAAAAATATAAACTGCTACTGTAAAAGAACGCTTCAAACTAGAAGAACAAAATTTGGTGAGTTAAGTGGGATTTGTGTACCGATCATTACCACCAAGTATCATCAAGATTGGGTAAAAAAATATTTGCTGGTATTTCGGAAACTCGTTATTTCTTAGAAGCTTGGCAACCCCTCTCAATGAAAGTGTTTTTCCACATTCTGTGCCTAGGGCTACTTGAAGAGGAAACAAACCATAGAGACAAGACTGAGAACTCCTTTATTTTGTCAAGTTTCAAAGAGCTACTACAAACCATGTTGGATTTAGAGTTCCAAATTCATCTATCTATATAGGAGAGAACAGAGGGAACCTAAAAATAAAAACTGCTACTGTAAACGAACGCTTCAACATAGAAGAGGAAAATTTGGTGAGTCAAGTTGGATTTTTGAACCGATCATTACCACCAAGTATCATCAAGATTGGGTGAAAAAATATTTGCTGGTATTTCGGAAACTCGTAATTACTTTGAAGCTTGGCCACCCCTCTCAATGAAATTTCTTTTCCACAGTCTCTGCTTAGGGCTACATGAAGCAAAAACAAATCATAGAGACAAAATTGAAAACTCCTTTATTTTGTAAAGTTTCAAAGAGCTACTACAAACCATGTTGGATTTAGAGTTCCAAAATCATCTATGTATATAGGAGAGAACAGAGTGAAACTAAAAATAAAAAATGCTACTGTGAACGAACGCTTCAGCCTAGAAGACCAAAATTTGGTGAGCCTAGTGGGATTTGTGTACTTGTCATTACCACCACGTATCATCACCATTGGGTGATAAATATTTGCTGGTATTTCGTAAACTCTTAATTACTTGGAAGCTTGGCAACCCCTTTCAAAGAAAGTGCTTTTCCACAGTCTCTTCTTAGGGCTACATGAAGCGGAATCAAATCATAGAGACAAAACTGAGAACTCCTGTATTGTAAATTTTCAAAGAGCTACTACAAACCATGTTGGATTTAGAGTTCCAAATTCATCATCTATATAGGAGAGAAAAGTGTGAAACCTAAAAATAAAAATTGCTACAGTAAACGAACGCTTCAACTTAGAAGAACAAAATTTGGTGAGTCAAGTGGGATTTGTGAACCGATCATTACCACCAAGTATCATCAAGATTGGGTGAAAAAATATTTGCTGGTATTTCGGAAACTCGTTATTTCGTAGAAGCTTGGCAACCCCTCTCAATGAAACTGATTTCCAAAGTCTGTGCCTAGGGCTAATTGAAGAAGAAACAAACCATAGGGACGAAACTGAGAACTACTTTATTTTGTCAAGTTTCAAAGAGCTACTGCAAACAATGTTGGATTTAGAGTTCCAAATTCATCTATCTATATAGGAGAGAACCAAGTGAAACCTAAATATATAAAATGCTACTGTAAACGAACGCTTCAACCTAGAAGAACAAAATTTGGTGAGCCAAGTGGGATTTGTGTACTTGTCATTACCACCACGTATCATCATGATTGGGTGAAAAAATATTTGCTGGTATTTCGGAAACTCGTTATTTCTTAGAAGCTTCCAACCCCTCTCAAGGAATGTGATTTTCCAAGGTCTGTGCCTAGGGCTACTTGAAGAGGAAACAAACCATAGAGACAAAACTGAGAACTCCTTTATTTTGTAAAGTTTCAAAGATCTACTACAAACCATGTTGGATTTAGAGTTCCAAATTCATCTATCTATATAGGAGAGAACAGAGTGAAACCTAAATAAAAAAACTGATACTGTAGACGAACGCATCAACGTAGAAGAACAAACGTTGGTGAGCCAAGTGGGATTTGTGTACTGATCATTACCACCAAGTATCATCAAGATTGGGTGAAAAAATATTTGCTGGTATTTTGGAAACTCGTTATTTTTTAGAAGCTTTGCAACCCCTCTCAATGAATGTGCTTTTCCACAGTCTGTGCCTAGGGCTACTAAAAGAGGAAACAAATTATAGAGACGAAACTAAGAACTTCTTTATTTTGTCAAGTTTCAAAGGGCTACTACAAACCATGTTGGATTTAGAGTTCCAAATTCATCTAACTATATAGGAGAGAACAGAGGGAAATCTAAAAATAAAAACTGCTACTGTAAACGAACGCTTCAACCTAGAAGAACAAAATGTGGTGAGCCAAGTGGGATTTGTGTACTAGTTCTTACAACCAAGTATCATCAAGATTGGGTGAAAAAATATTTGCTGGTATTTCGGAAACACGTTATTTCTTATAAGCTTGGCAAGCCCTCTCAATGAAAGTGCTTTTCCACAGTCTGTGCCAGGGCTACTTGAAGAGGAAACAAACCATAGAGACAAAACTGAGAACTCCTTTATTTTGTCAATTTCAAAGAGCTACTACAAACCATGTTGGATTTAGAGTTACAAATTCATCTATCTATATAGCAGAGAACAGAGTGAAACCTAAAATAAAAACTGCTACTGAAAACGAACCCTTCAACCTAGAAGAACAAAATTTGGTGAGCCAAGTGGGATTTGTGTACTGATCATTACCACCATGTATCATCAAAATAGGGTGAAAAAATATTTGCTGATATTTCAGAAACTCGTAATTTCTTGGAAGCTTGGCAACCCCTCTAAAGGAAAGTGCTTTTCCACAGTCACTGCTTAGGGCTACTTGAAGCGGAAAGAAATCATAGAGACAAAACTGAGAACTCCTTCATTTTGTCAAGTTTCAAAGAACTACTAAAAACCATGTTGGATTTAGAGTTCCAAATTCATCTATCTATAAAGGAGAGAACAGAGTGAAATCTAAATATAAAAATTGCTACTGTAGACGAACGCTTCAACCTAGAAGAACAAAATGTGGTGAACCAAGTGGGATTTGTGAACTGATCATCACCACCAAGTATCATCAAGATTGGGTGAAAAAATATTTGCTGGTATTTCGGAAACTCGTAATTTCTCTGAAGCTTGGCAACCCCTCTCAATGAAAGTGGTTTTCCACAGTCTGTGATTAGGTCTACTTGAAGCGGAAACAAATCATAGAGACAAAACTGAGAACTCCTTTATTTTGTCTAGTTTCAAAGAGCTACTAGAAATCACATTGGATTTAGAGTTCCAAATTCATCTATCTATATAGGAGAGAACAGATTGAAACCTAAAAATAAAAACTGCTACTGTAGACGACGCTTCAACCTAGAAGAACAAAATTTGGTGAGCCAAGTGAGATTTGTGTACCGATCTTCACCACCAAGTAGCATCAAGATTGGGTGAAAAAATGTTTGCTGGTATTTCGGAAACACGTTATTTCTTAGAACCTTGGCAACAACTCTCAATGAAAGTGCTTTTCCACAGTCTGTGCAAGGGCTACTTGAAGAGGAAACAAACCATAGAGAAAAAACTGAGAACTCCTTTATTTTGTAAAGTTTCAAAGAGCTACTACAAACCATGTTGGATTTAGAGTTCCAAATTCATCTATCTATATAGAAGAGAACAGAGTGAAACCTAAAAATAAAAAGTGCTACTGAAAACGAACGCTTCAACCTAGAAGAACAAAATTTGGTGAGTCAAGAGGGATTGTTGTACCGATCGTAAACACCAAGTATCATCACGATTGGGTAAAAAAATATTTGCTGGTATTTCGGAAACTCGTAATTTCTTGGAAGCTTGGCAACCCCTCTCAATGAAAGTGCGTTTCCACCGTCTGTGCCTAGGGCTACTTGAAGAGGAAACAAACCATAGTGACAAAACAGAGTACTCCTTTATTTTGTCAAGTTTCAAAGAGCCACTACAAACCATTTTGGTTTTAGAGTTCCAAATTCATCTATCTATATAGAAGAGAACAGAGTGAAACCTAAAAATAAAAACTGCTACTGTTAACGAACGCTTCAACCTAGAAGAACAAAATTTGGTGAGCCAAGTGGGATTTGTGGACTTGTCATTACCACCAAGTTTCATCAAGCTTGGGTGAAAAAATATTTGCTGGTATTTCGGAAACTCGTAATTTCTTGGAAGCTTCGCAACCTCTCTCAATGAAACTGCTTTTCCACAGTCTCTGATTAGGGCTACTTGAAGCGGAAACAAGTCATAGAGACAAAACGAGAACTCCTTCATTTTGTCAAGTTTCAAAGAGCTACTACAAACCATTTTGGATTTAGAGTTCCAAATTCATCTATCTTTGTGGGAGAGAACAGAGTGAAACCTAAATATAAAAACTGCTACTGTAGACGAACCCTTCAACCTAGAAGAATAAAATTTGGTGAGCCAAGTGGGACTTGTGTACCGATCTTCACCACCAAGTATCATCAAGATTGGGTGAAAAAATATTTGCTGGTAATTCGGAAACTCGTTATTTCTTAGAATCTTGGCAACCCCTCTCAATGAAAATGCTTTTCCACAGTCTCTGCTTAGGGCTAGTTGAAGCGGAAACAAATCATAGAGACAAAACTGAGAACTCCTTTATTTTGTCAAGTTTCAAAGAGCTACTACAAACCATATTGGATTTAGAGTTCCAAATTCATCTATCTATATAGCAGAGAACGGAGTGAAACCTAAATATAAAAACTGCTACTGTAGACGAACGCTTCAACCTAGAAGAACAAAATTTGGTGAGCAAAGTGGGATTTGTGTAGTGATCATTACCACCAAGTATCATCAAGATTGGGTGTAAAAATATTTGCAGGTTTTTAAGGAAATTCGTTTTTTGTTAGAAGCTTGGCAACCCCACTCAATGAAAGTGCTTTTCCACAGTCTGTGCCTAGGACTACTTGAACAGGAAACAAACCATAGAAACAACACTGAGAACTCCTTTATTTTGTCAAGTTTCAAAGAGCTACTATCAACCACGTTGGATTTAGAGTTATAAATTCATCTATCTATATAGGAGAGAACAGAGTGAAACCTAAATATAAAATCTGCTACTGTAGATGAACGCTTCAACCCAGAAGAAGAATATTTGGTGAGTCAGTGGGATTTGTGCACCAATCATTTCCACCAAGTATCATCAAGATTGGGTGACAAAATATTTGCTGTTATTTCGGAAACTCGTTATTTCTTAGAAGCTTGGCACCCCTCTCAATGAAAGTGCTTTTCCACCGTCGGTGCCTAGGTCTAATTGAAGAGGAAACAAACCACATAGACAAAACTGAGAACTCCTTTATTTGTCAAGTTTCAAAGAGCTACTACAAACCATATTGGATTTAGAGTTCCAAATTCGTCTATCTATATGGGAGAAAACAGAGTGAAACCTAAAAATAACAACTGCTTCTGTAAACGAACGCTTCAACTTAGAAGAACAAAATTTGGTGAGCCAAGAGGGATTTGTGGACTTATCATTACCACCACGTATCATCAAGATTGGGTGAAAAAATATTTGCTGGTATATCGGAAACTCGTAATTTCTTGGAAGATTGGCAACCTCTCTCAATGAAACTGCTTTTCCACAGTCTCTGATTAGGGCTACTTGAAGCGGAAACAAGTCATAGAGACAAAACGGAGAACTCCTTCATTTTGTCAAGTTTCAAAGAGCTACTACAAACCATTTTGAATTTAGAGTTCCAAATTCATCTATCTTAGTGGGAGAGAACAGAGTGAAACCTAAATATAAAAACTGCTACTGTAGACGAACCCTTCAACCTAGAAGAATAAAATTTGGTGAGCCAAGTGGGACTTGTGTACCGATCTTCACCACCAAGTATCATCAAGATTGGGTGAAAAAATATTTGCTGGTATTTCGGAAACTCGTTATTTCTTAGACGCTTGGCAAACCCTCTCAATGAAAGTGCTTTTACACAGTCTGTGCCTAGGGCTACTTGAAGAGGAAACAAACCATAGAGACAAAACTGAGAACTCCTTTATTTTGTCAAGTTTCAAAGAGCTACTACAAACCATATTGGATTTAGAGTTCCAAATTCATCTATCTTTGTGGGAGAGAACAGAGTGAAACCTAAATATAAAAACTGCTACTGTAGACGAACGCTTCAACCTAGAAGAACAAAATTTGGTGAGCAAAGTGGGATTTGTGTAATGATCATTACCACCAAGTATCATCAAGATTGGGTGTAAAAATATTTGCTGGTTTTTAAGGAAATTCGTTTTTTCTTAGAAGCTTGGCAACCCCACTCAATGAAAGTGCTTTTCCACAGTCTGTGCCTAGGACTACTTGAAGAGGAAAGAAACCATAGAAAGAAAACTGAGAACTCCTTTATTTTGTCAAGTTTCAAAGAGCTACTATCAACCATGTTGGATTTAGAGTTATAAATTCATCTATCTATATAGGAGAGAACAGAGTGAAACCTAAATATAAAATCTGCTACTGTAGATGAACGCTTCACCTAGAAGAACAAAATTTGGTGAGTCAGTAGGATTTGTGTACCAATCATTTCCACCAAGTATCATCAAGATTGGGTGAAAAAATATTTGCTGGTATTTCGGAAACTCGTTATTTCTTAGAAGCTTGGCACCCCTCTCAATGAAAGTGCTTTTCCACTGTCGGTGCCTAGGTCTAATTGAAGAGGAAACAAACCATAGAGACAAAACTGAGAACTCCGTTATTTGTCAAATATCAAAGAGCTACTACAAACCATATTGGATTTAGAGTTCCAAATTCGACTATCTATATGGGAGAAAACAGAGTGAAACCTAAAAATAACAACTGCTTCTGTAAACGAACGCTTCAACTTAGAAGAACAAAATTTGGTGAGCCAAGAGGGATTTGCGGACTTATCATTACCACCACGTATCATCAAGATTGGGTGAAAAAATATTTGCTGGTATATCGGAAACTCGTAATATCTTGGAAGATTGGCAACCCCTCTCAAGGAAAGTGCTTTTCCACCGTCGGTGCCTAGGTCTAATTGAAGAGGAAACAAACCATAGAGACAAAACTGAGAACTCCTTTATTTTGTCAAGTTTCAAAGAACTACTACAAACCATGTTGGATTTAAAGTTCCAAATTCATCTATCTATATAGGAGAGAACAGATTGAAACCTAAGTATAAAATCTGCTACGGTAGACAAACGCTTCAACCTTGAAGAACAAAATTTGGTGAGTAAATTGGGATTTGTGTACTGATCATTACCACCAAGTATCGTCAAGATTGGGTGTAAAAACATTTGCTGGTATTTCGGAAACTCGTTATTTCTCAGAAGCTTTGCAACCCCTCTCAATGAAAGTGTTTATCCACACTCTGTGCATAGGGTTAGTTGAAGAGGAAACAAACCATAGAGACAAAACTGAGAACTCCTTTATTTTGTCAAGTTTCAAAGGGACACTACAAACCATGTTGGATTTAGAGTTCCAAATTCATCTATCTATATAGCAGACAACAGAGTAAAACCTAAACATAAAAATTGCTACTGCAGACGAACGCATCAACCTAGAAGAACAAAATTTGGTGAGCCAAGTGGGATTTGTGTACTGATCATTACCACCAAGTATAATCAAGATTGGGTGAAAAAATATTTGCTGGTATTTCGGAAACTCGTTATTTCTTAGAAGCTTGGCAACCCCTCTCAATGAAAGTGCTTTTCCACAGTCACTGTTTGGGCTACTTGAAGCGGAAACAAATCATAGAGACAAATCTGAGAACTCCTTTATTTTGTCAAGTTTCAAAGAGCTACTACAAACCATATTGGATTAGAGTTCCAAATTCATCTATCTATATAGGAGAGAACAGAGTGAAACTTAAATATAAAAACTGCTACTGCAGACGAACGCATCAACCTAGAAGAACCAAATTTGTTGAGGCAAGTGGGATTTGTGTACTTGTCATTACCACCACGTATCATCAAGATTGGGTGAGAAAATAAGTGCTGGTATTTCGGAAAATCGTAATTTCTTGGAAACTTTGCAATGCCTTTCAATGAAAGTACTTTTCCACCGTCTGTGCCTAGGGCTACTTGAAGAAAAAAAACCATAGAGAAAAAACTGAGAACCCCTTTATTTTGTCAAGTTTCAAAGAGCTACTACAAAACATGTTGAATTTAGAGTTCCAAATTCATCTATCTATATAGGAGAGAACACAGTGAAATCTAAAAATAAAAACTGCGACTGTAAACGAACGCTTCAACCTAGAAGAACAAAATTTGGTGAGCAAAGTGGGATTTGTGGACTTGTCATTACCACCACGTATCATCAAGATTGGGTGAAAAAATATTTGCTGGTATTTCGGAAACTCGTAATTTCTTGGAAGCTTAGCGACCCCTCTCAATGAAAGTGCTTTTCCACAGTCTCTGCTTAGGGCTACATGAAGCGGAATCAAATCATAGAGACAAAACTGAGAACTCCTTTATTTTTTCAAGTTTCAAAGAGCTACTACAAACCATATTGGATTTAGAGTTCCAAATTCATCTGTGTATATAGGAGAGAACAGAGTGAAACCTAAATATAAAAACTGCTACTGTAGACGAACGCTTAAACCTAGAAGAACAAAATTTGTTGAGGCAATGGGATTTATGTACTTGTCATTACCACCACGTATCATCAAGATTCGTTGAAAAAATATTTGCTGGTATTTCGGAAAATCGTAATTTCTTGGAAGCTTTGCAATGCCTTTCAATGAAAGTGCTTTTCCACAGTCTCTGCTTAGGGCTACTTGATGCGGAAACAAATCATTGAGACAATACTGAAAACTCCTTTATTTTGTCAAGTTTCAAAAAGCCACTACAAACCGTGTTGGATTTAGAGTTCCAAATTCATCTTTCTATATACGAGAGAACAGAGTGAAACCTAAATATAAAAACTGCTACTGTAGACGAATGCTTCAAAGTGGAAGAACAAAATTTGGTGAGCCAAGTGGAATTTGTGTAGAGATCATTACCACCAAGTATCATCGACATAGGGTGAAAAAATATTTGCTGTTATTTCGGAAACTTGTTATTTCTTAGAAGCTTGGCAACCCCTCTCAATGAAATTGCTTTTCCACAGTCTGTGCCTAGGTCTACTTGAAGACGAAACAAACCATACAGACAAAACTGAGAACTCCTTTATTTTGTCAGTTTTCAAAGAGCTACTACAAACCATGTTGGATTTAGAGTTCAAAATGCATCTATCTATATAGGAGAGAACAGAGTAAAACCTAAAAATTAAAACTGCTACTGTAAACGAACGCTTCAACCTAGAAGAACAAAATTTGGTGACCCAATTGGGACTTGTATACTTGTCATTACCACAACGTATGATGAACATTGGGTGAAAAAATGTTTGCTGGTATTTCGGAATCTCGTAATTTCTTGGAAGCTTGGCAAGCCCTTTCAATGAAAGTGCTTTTCCACAGACTGTGCCTAGGGCGACTTGAAGAGGAAACAAACCATAGAGACAAAACTGAGAACTCTTATATTTTGTCAGCTTTCAAAGAGCTACTACAAACCATGTTGGATTTAGAGTTCAAAATTCATCTATCTATGTAGGAGAGAACAGAGTGAAACCTAAAAATAAAAACTGCTACTGTAAACGAATGCTTCAATCCAGAAGAACAAAATTTGGTGAGCCAAGTAGGATTTGTGTACCAATCATTACCACCAGGTATCATCAAGATTGGGTGAAAAAATATTTGCTGGTATTTCGGAAACTCATAATTTCTTGGAAGCTTGGCAACCCCTCTCAATGAAAGTGCTTTTCCACAGTCTGTGCCTAGGGCTACTTGAAGAGGAAACAAACCACAGAGACAAAACAGAGAACTCCTTTATTTTGTCAAGTTTCAAAGAGCTACTACAAACCATGTTGGATTTAGAGTTCCAAATTCATCTATCTCTATAGGAGAGAACAGTGTGAAACCTATATATAAAAATTGCTGCTGTAGGCGTATGATTCAACCTAGAAGAACAAAATTTGGTGAGCCAAGTGGGATTTGTGTACTGATCATCACCACCAAGTATCATCAAGATTGGATGAAAAAATATTTGCTGGTATTTGGGAAAATCGTTATTTCGTGGAAGCTTGGCCACCCCTTTCAATGAAAGTGCTTTTCCACAGTCTGTGCCTAGGGCTACTTGAAGAGGAAACAAACCAAAGAGACAAAACTGAGAGCTACTATATTTTGTCAAGTTTCAAAGAGCTACTACAAACCATGTTGGATTTAGAGTTCCAAATTCATCTATCTATATAGGAGAGAACATAGTGAAACCTAAATCAAAAACTGCTACTGTAAACGAACGCTTCAACATAGAAGAACAAAATTTGGTGAGCCAAGTGGGATTTGTGTACTTGTCATTACCACCACGTATCATCACGATTGGGTAAAAATATATTTGCTGGTATTTCAGAAACTCGTTATGTCTTAGAAGCTTGGCAACCCCTCTCAATGAAAGTGCTTTTCCACAATCTGTGCCTAGGGCTACATGAAGAGGAAACAAACCACAGAGACAAAACTGAGAACTTCTTTATTTTGTCAAGTTTCAAAGAGCTACTACAAACCATTTTGGATTTAGAGTTCCAAATTCATCTATCTATATAGGAGAGAATAGAGGGAAACCTAAAAATAAATACTGCTACTGTAAACGAATGCTTCAACCTAGAAGAAGAAAATTTGGTGAGCCAAGTGAAATTTGTGTACTGATCATTACCACCACGTATCATCAAGTTTGGGTGCAAAAATATTTGCTGGTATTTCGGAAACTCGTAATTTCTTGGAAGCTTGGTAAACCCTTTCAATGAAAGTGGTTTTCCACAGTCTCTGTTTAGAGCTACCTGAAGAGGAAAAAAATCGTAGAAACAAAACTGAGAACTCCTTTATATTGTCAAGTTTCAAAGAGTTACTACAAACCATGTTGGATTTAGAGTTCCAAATTCACCTATCTATATAGGAGAGAACAGAGGGAATCCTAAATATAAAAGCTGCTATGGTAGACGAACGCTTCAACATAGAAGAACAAAATTTGGTGAGCCAAGTGGGATTTGTGTAATGATCGTTACCACCAAGTATCATCAAGATTGGGTGAAAAAATATTTGCTGGTATTTTGGAAACTCGTTATTTCTTAGAAGCTTAGCAACCCTTCTCAATGAAATTGCTTTTCCACAGTCTGTGCCAAGGACTACTTGAAGAAGAAACAAACCATAGAGACAAAACTGAGAACTACTTTATTTTGTCAAGTTTCAAAGAGCTACTACAAACCATGTTGGATTTAGAGTTCCAAATTCATCTATCTATATAGGAGAGAACAAAGTGAGACCTAAAAACAAAAACTGCTACTGAAAACGAACGCTTCAACCTACAACAAAGTTTGGTGAGCCAAGTGGGATTTGTGTACCAATCATTAACACCAAGCATCATCAAGATTGGGTGAAAATATATTTGCTGGTATTTCGGAAACTCGTTATTTCTTGGAAGCTTTGCCACCCCTTTCAATGAAAGTGCTTTTACACAGTCTGTGCCTAGGGCTACTTAAAGAGGAAACAAACCATAGAGACAAAACTGAGAACTCCTTTATTTTGTCAAGTTTCAAAGAGCTACTACAAACCATGTTGGATTTAGAGTTAGAAATTCATCTATCTATATAAGAGAGAACAGAGTGAAACCTACATATAAAAACTGCTGCTGTAGACGAACGCTTCAACATAGATGAACAAAATTTGGTGAGCAAAGTGGGATTTTTGTACTGATCATTACCACCAAGTATCATCAAGATTGGGTGAAAAAACATTTGCTGGTGTTTCAGAAACTCGTTATTTCATAGAAGCTTGGCAACCCCTCTCAATGAAATTGCGATTCCACAGTCTGTGAATAGGGCTAATTGAAGAGGAAACAAACCATTGAGACAAACATAGAACTCCTTTATTTTGTCAAGTTTCAAAGAGCTACAACAACCATGTTGGATTTAGAGTTCCAAATTCATCTCTCTATATAGGAGAGAACAGAGTAAAACCTAAGAATTAAAACTGTTACTGTAAACAAACGCGTCAACCTAGAAAAACAAAATTTGGTGAGCCAAGTGGAATTTGTGTACTTGTCATTACCACCACGTATCATCAAGATTGGGTGAAAAAATATTTGCTAGTATTTCGGAAACGCATAATTTCCTGGAAGCTTGGAAACCCCTTTCAATGAAAGTGCTTTTCCACAGTCTGTGCCTAAGACTACTTGAAGAGGAAACAAACCATAGAAACAAAACTGAGAACTCCTTTATTTTGTGAAGTTTCAAAGAGCTACTACAAACTATGTTGGATTTAGAGTTCCAAATTCATCTATCTATATAGGAGAGAACAGAGTGAAACCTAAAAATAAAAACTGCTACTGTAGACGAGCGCTTCAACATAGAAGAACAAAGATTGGTGAGCCAAGTGGGTTTTGTGTACTGATCATTACCCGCAAGTATCATCAACATTGGGAGAAAAAATATTTGCTGGTATTTCGGGAACTCGTTATTTCTTAGAAGCTTGGCAACCCCTCTCAATGAAAGTGCTTTTCCACAGTCTGTGCCTAGGACTACTTGAAGAGGAAGCAAAACATAGAGAAAAAACTGAGAACTACTTTATTTTGTCAAGTCTCAAAGAGCTACTGCAAACCATATTGGATTTAGAGTTCCAAATTCATCTATCTATATGGGAGAGAACAGAGTGAAACCTAAATATAAAAACTGCTACTGTAGACGAACGCTTCAACATAGAAGACCAGAATTTGGTGAGCCAAGTGGGAATTTTGTACCGATCATCACCACCAAGTATCATCAAGATTGGGTGAAAAAATATTTGCTGGTATTTCGGAAACTCGTTATTTCTTAGAAGCTTGGCAACCCCTCTCAATGAAAGTGCTTTTCCACAGTCTGTGCCTAGGGCTTCTTGAAGAGGAAACAAACCATAGAGACAAAACTGAGAACTCTTTTATTTTGACAAGTTTCAAAGAGCTACTACAAACCATGTTGGATTTAGTGTTCCAAATTCATCTATCTATATAGCAGGGATCAGAGTGAAACCTAAACATAAAAACTGCTACTGTAGACGAACGCTTCAACATAGAGGAACAAAATATGGTGAGCCAACTGGGATTTGTGTACTTGTCATTACCACCACGTATCATCAAGATTGGGTGAAAAAATATTTGCTGTTATTTCGGAAACTCGTAATTTTTTGGAAGCTTGGCAACCCCTTTCAATGAAAGTGCTTTTCCACAGTCTCTGCTTAGGGCTACTTGAAGAGGAAACAAACCATAGAGACAAAACTGAGAAACACTTTATTTTGTCAAGTTCCAAAGAGCTACTACAAAACATGTTGGATTTAGAGTTCCAAATTTATCTATCTATATAAGAGAGAACAGAGTGAAACCAAAATATAAAAACTGCAGCTGTAGACGAACGCTTCTACCTAGAAGAATACAATTTGGTGAGCCAAGTGGGATTTGTGTACTGATCATTACCACCATGTATCATCAAGTGTAGGTGATAAAATATATGCTGGTATTTCGGAAACTCGTAATTTCTTGGAAGCTTGGCAACCCCTCTCAATGAAAGTGCTTTTCCACCGACGGTGGTAGGGCTAATTGAAGAGGAAACAAACCATAGAGACAATACTGAGAACTCCTTTCTTTTGTCAAGTTTCAAAGAGCTACTACAAACTTTGTTGGATTTAGAGTTCCAAATTTATCTATCTACATAGCAGAGAACAGAGTGAAACCTAAATATAAAAACTGCTACTGTAGACGAACGCTTCAACCTAGAAGAACAAAATTTGGTGAGCCACGGGGGATTTGTGTACTGATCATTACCACCAAGTGTCATCAAGATTGCGTGAAAAAATATTTGCTGGTATTTCGGAAACTCGTTATTTTTTAGAAGCATGGCAACCCCACTCAATGAAAGTGCTTTTCCACAGTCTGTTCCTAGGGGAACCTGAAGAGGAAACAAACCATAGAGACAAAATTGAGAACTCCTTTATTTTGTCAAGTTTCAAAGAGCTACTACAAACCATGTTGGATTTAGAGTTCCAAATTCATCTATCTATATTGGAGAACAGAGTAAAACCTAAAAATAAAAACTGCTACTGTAAACGAACGCTTCAACTTAGAAGACCAAAATTTGGTGAGCCAAGTCGATTTGTGGACTTGTCATTACCACCACGTATCATCAAGATTGGGTGAAAAAATATTTGCTGGTATTTCGGAAACTCGTTATTTCTTAGAAGCTTGGCAACCCCTCTCAATGAAAGTGCTTTTCCACAGTCTGTGCCTAGGACTACTTGAAGAGGAAGCAAAACATAGAGAAAAAACTGAGAACTACTTTATTTTGTCAAGTTTCAAAGAGCTACTGCAAACCATATTGGATTTAGAGTTCCAAATTCATCTATCTATATGGGAGAGAACAGAGTGAAACCTAAATATAAAAACTGCTACTGTAGACGAACGCTTCAACATAGAAGACCAGAATTTGGTGAGCCAAGTGGGAATTTTGTACCGATCATCACCACCAAGTATCATCAAGATTGGGTGAAAAAATATTTGCTGGTATTTCGGAAACTCGTTATTTCTTAGAAGCTTGGCAACCCCTCTCAATGAAAGTGCTTTTCCACAGTCTGTGCCTAGGGCTACTTGAAGAGGAAACAAACCATAGAGACAAAACTGAGAACTCTTTTATTTTGACAAGTTTCAAAGAGCTACTACAAACCATGTTGGATTTAGTGTTCCAAATTCATCTATCTATATAGCAGGGATCAGAGTGAAACCTAAACATAAAAACTGCTACTGTAGACGAACGCTTCAACATAGAGGAACAAAATATGGTGAGCCAACTGGGATTTGTGTACTTGTCATTACCACCACGTATCATCAAGATTGGGTGAAAAAATATTTGCTGTTATTTCGGAAACTCGTAATTTTTTGGAAGCTTGGCAACCCATCTCAATGAAAGTGCTTTTCCACAGTCTCTGCTTAGGGCTACATGAAGCGGAAACAAATCATAGAGACAAAACTGAGAATTCGTTTATTTTGTCAAGTTACAAAGAGCTACTACAAACCATATTGGATTTAGAGTTCCAAATTCATCTGTCTATATAGGGGAAAACAGAATGAAACCTAAATATAAAAACTGCTACTCTAAACGAACGCTTCAACCTAGAAGAACAAAATTTGGTGAGCCAAGTGGGATTTGTGTACTGATTATTACCACCAAGTATCATCAAGATTCGGTGAAAAAATATTTGTGTGTATTTCGGAAACACGTTATTTTATAGAAGCTTGGCAACCGCTCTCAATGACAGTGCTTTTCCACAGTCTCTGCCTAGGGCTACTTGAAGAGGAAACAAACTATAGAGACAAAACTGAGAACTACTTTATTTTGCCAAGTTTCAAAGAGCTACTGCAAACCATGTTGGATTTAGAGTTCCAAATTCATCTGTCTATATAGGAGAGAACAGAGTGAAACCTACATATAAAAACTGCTACTGTAAACGAACACTTCAACCTAGAGGAACAAAATTTGGTGAGCCAAGTGGGATTTGTGTACTGATCATTACCACCAAGTATCATCAAGATTCGGTGAAAAAATATTTGCTGGTATTTCGGAAACTCTTTATTTCTTAGAAGCTTGGCAACCCCTCTCAATGAAAGTGCTTTTCACCATCTGTTCCTAGGGCTACTTGAAGAGGAAGCAAACCATAGAGACAAAACTGAGAACTCCTTTATTTTGTCAAGTTTCAAAGAGCTACTGCAAACCATGTTGGATTTAGAGTTCCAAATTCATCTATCTATATAGGAGAGAACAGAGGGAAACCTAAATATAAAAACTGCTACAGTAGACGAACGCTTCAACCTAGAAGAACAAAATGTGGTGAGCCAAGTGGGATTTGTGTACTGATCATTACCACCAAGTATCATCAACATTGGGTGAAAAAATATTTGCTGGTATTTCGGAAACTCGTTATTGCTTAGAAGCTTGGCAACCCCTCTCAATGAAAGTGCTTTTCCACAGTCAGTGCCTAGGACTACTTGAAGAGGAAACAAAACATGGAGACAAAACTGAGAACTACATTATTTTGTCAAGTTTCAAAGAGCTACTACAAACCATGTTGGATTTAGAGTTCCAAATTCAGGTGTCTATATAGCAAAGAATAGAGTGAAACCTAAATGTAAAAACTGCTACTGTAGACGAACGCTTCAACCTAGAAGAACAAAATTTGGTGAGCCAAGTGGGATTTGTTTACCGATCATTACCACCAAGTATCATCAAGATTAAGTGAAAAAATATTTGCTGGTATTTCATAAACTCGTAATTTCTTGGAAGCTTGGCAATCCCTCTCAATGAAAGTACTTTTCCACCGTCTGTGCCTAGGGCTACTTGAAGAGGAAACAAACCATACAGGCAAAACTGAGAACTCCTTTATTTTGTCAAGTTTCAAACAGCTACTACAAACCATGTTGGATTTAGAGTTCCAAATTCATCTATCTATATAGCACAAAACAGAGTGAAACCTAAATATAAAAACTGCTACTCTAGACGAACGCTTCAACATAGAAGAACAAAATTTGGTGAGCCAAGTGGGATTTGTGTACCGATCATTACCACCACGTATCATCAACCTTGGGTGAAAAAATATTTGCTGGTATTTCGGAAACTCATAATTACTTGGAAGCTTGGCAACCCCTTTCAATGAAAGTGCTTTTCCACAGTCTCTGCTTAGGGCTACATTAAGCAGAAACAAATCATAGAGACAAAACTGAGAATCCTTTACTTTGTCAAGTTTCAAAGATCTACTACAAACCATGTTGGATTTAGAGTTCCAAATTCATCTATCTATATAGGAGAGAACAGAGTGAAACCTATATATAAAAACTGCTACTGTAGACGAACGCTTCAACCTAGAAGAACAAAATTTGGTGATCCAAGTGGGATTTGTGAACTGATCATTACCACCAAGTGTCATCAAGATTGCGTGAAAAAATATTTGCTGGTATTTGGGAAACTCGTTATTTCTTAGAAGCATGGCAACCCCACTCAATGAAAGTGCTTTTCCACAGTCTGATCCGAGGGGTACCTGAAGAGGAAACAAACCATAGAGACAAAACTGAGAACTCCTTTATTTTGTCAAGTTTCAAAGAGCTACTACAAACCATGTGGGATTTAGAGTTCCAAATTCATCTATCTATATAGGAGAACAGAGTGAAACCTAAAAATAAAAACTGCTACTGTAAATGAACGCTTCAACATAGAAGAACAAAATTTGGTGAGCCAAGTGGGATTTGTGTACTTGTCATTACCACCACGTATCATCACGATTGGGTAAAAATATATTTGCTGGTATTTCAGAAACTCGTTTTGTCTTAGAAGCTTGGCAACCCCTCTCAATGAAAGTGCTTTTCCACAATCTGTGCCTAGGGCTACATGAAGAGGAAACAAACCACAGAGACAAAACTGAGAACTTCTTTATTTTGTCAAGTTTCAAAGAGCTACTACAAACCATGTTGGATTTAGAGTTCCAAATTCATCTATCTATATAGGAGAGAATAGAGGGAAACCTAAAAATAAAAACTGCTACTGTAAACGAATGCTTCAACCTAGAAGAAGAAAATTTGGTGAGCCAAGTGAAATTTGTGTACTGATCATTACCACCACGTATCATCAAGTTTGGGTGCAAAAATATTTGCTGGTATTTCGGAAACTCGTAATTACTTGGAAGCTTGGTAAACCCTTTCAATGAAAGTGGTTTTACACAGTCTCTGTTTAGAGCTACCTGAAGAGGAAAAAAATCGTAGAAACAAAACTGAGAACTCCTTTATATTGTCAAGTTTCAAAGAGTTACTACAAACCATGTTGGATTTAGAGTTCCAAATTCACCTATCTATATAGAAGAGAACAGAGGGAATCCTAAATATAAAAGCTGCTATGGTAGACGAACGCTTCAACATAGAAGAACAAAATTTGGTGAGCCAAGTGGGATTTGTTTACCGATCATTACCACCAAGTATCATCAAGATTCGGTGAAAAAATATTTGCTGGTATTTCGGAAACTCTTTATTTCTTAGAAGCTTGGCAACCCCTCTCAATGAAAGTGCTTTTCCACCATCTGTTCCTAGGGCTACTTGAAGAGGAAGCAAACCATAGAGACAAAACTGAGAACTCCTTTATTTTGTCAAGTTTCAAAGAGCTACTGCAAACCATGTTGGATTTAGAGTTCCAAATTCATCTATCTATATAGGAGAGAACAGAGGGAAACCTAAATATAAAAACTGCTACAGTAGACGAACGCTTCAACCTAGAAGAACAAAATATGGTGAGCCAAGTGGGATTTGTGTACTGATCATTACCACCAAGTATCATCAACATTGGGTGAAAAAATATTTGCTGGTATTTCGGAAACTCGTTATTGCTTAGAAGCTTGGCAACCCCTCTCAATGAAAGTGCTTTTCCACAGTCAGTGCCTAGGACTACTTGAAGAGGAAACAAAACATGGAGACAAAACTGAGAACTACATTATTTTGTCAAGTTTCAAAGAGCTACTACAAACCATGTTGGATTTAGAGTTCCAAATTCACGTGTCTATATAGCAGAGAATAGAGTGAAACCTAAATGTAAAAACTGCTACTGTAGACGAACGCTTCAACCTAGAAGAACAAAATTTGGTGAGCCAAGTGGGATTTGTTTACCGATTATTACCACCAAGTATCATCAAGATTCGGTGAAAAAATATTTGCTGGTATTTCATAAACTCGTAATTTCTTGGAAGCTTGGCAATCCCTCTCAATGAAAGTACTTTTCCACCGTCTGTGCCTAGGGCTACTTGAAGAGGAAACAAACCATACAGGCAAAACTGAGAACTCCTTTATTTTGTCAAGTTTCAAAGAGCTACTACAAACCATGTTGGATTTAGAGTTCCAAATTCATCTATCTATATAGCACAAAACAGAGTGAAACCTAAATATAAAAACTGCTACTCTAGACGAACGCTTCAACATAGAAGAACAAAATTTGGTGAGCCAAGTAGGATTTGTGTACCGATCATTACCACCACGTATCATCAACCTTGGGTGAAAAAATATTTGCTGGTATTTCGGAAACTCATAATTTCTTGGAAGCTTGGCAACCCCTTTCAATGAAAGTGCTTTTCCACAGTCTCTGCCTAGGGCTACATTAAGCAGAAACAAATCAGAGAGACAAAACTGAGAACTCTTTTACTTTGTCAAGTTTCAAAGATCTACTACAAAGCATGTTGGATTTAGAGTTCCAAATTCATCTATCTATATAGGAGAGAACAGAGTGAAACCTATATATAAAAACTGCTACTGTAGACGAACGCTTCAACCTAGAAGAACAAAATTTGGTGATCCAAGTGGGATTTGTGAACTGATCATTACCACCAAGTGTCATCAAGATTGCGTGAAAAAATATTTGCTGGTATTTGGGAAACTCGTTATTTCTTAGAAGCATGGCAACCCCACTCAATGAAAGTGCTTTTCCACAGTCTGATCCGAGGGGTACCTGAAGAGGAAACAAACCATAGAGACAAAACTGAGAACTCCTTTATTTTGTCAAGTTTCAAACAGCTACTACAAACCATGTGGGATTTAGAGTTCCAAATTCATCTATCTATATAGGAGAACAGAGTGAAACCTAAAAATAAAAACTGCTACTGTAAATGAACGCTTCAACATAGAAGAACAAAATTTGGTGAGCCAAGTGGGATTTGTGTACTTGTCATTACCACCACGTATCATCACGATTGGGTAAAAATATATTTGCTGGTATTTCAGAAACTCGTTTTGTCTTAGAAGCTTGGCAACCCCTCTCAATGAAAGTGCTTTTCCACAATCTGTGCCTAGGGCTACATGAAGAGGAAACAAACCACAGAGACAAAACTGAGAACTTCTTTATTTTGTCAAGTTTCAAAGAGCTACTACAAACCATGTTGGATTTAGAGTTCCAAATTCATCTATCTATATAGGAGAGAATAGAGGGAAACCTAAAAATAAAAACTGCTACTGTAAACGAATGCTTCAACCTAGAAGAAGAAAATTTGGTGAGCCAAGTGAAATTTGTGTACTGATCATTACCACCACGTATCATCAAGTTTGGGTGCAAAAATATTTGCTGGTATTTCAGAAACTCGTAATTTCTTGGAAGCTTGGTAAACCCTTTCAATGAAAGTGGTTTTCCACAGTCTCTGTTTAGAGCTACCTGAAGAGGAAAAAAATCGTAGAAACAAAACTGAGAACTCCTTTATATTGTCAAGTTTCAAAGAGTTACTACAAACCATGTTGGATTTAGAGTTCCAAATTCACCTATCTATATAGGAGAGAACAGAGGGAATCCTACATATAAAAGCTGCTATGGTAGACGAACGCTTCAACATAGAAGAACAAAATTTGGTGAGCCAAGTGGGATTTGTTTACCGATCATTACCACCAAGTATCATCAAGATTCGGTGAAAAAATATTTGCTGGTATTTCGGAAACTCTTTATTTCTTAGAAGCTTGGCAACCCCTCTCAATGAAAGTGCTTTTCCACCATCTGTTCCTAGGGCTACTTGAAGAGGAAGCAAACCATAGAGACAAAACTGAGAACTCCTTTATTTTGTCAAGTTTCAAAGAGCTACTGCAAACCATGTTGGATTTAGAGTTCCAAATTCATCTATCTATATAGGAGAGAACAGAGGGAAACCTAAATATAAAAACTGCTACAGTAGACGAACGCTTCAACCTAGAAGAACAAAATGTGGTGAGCCAAGTGGGATTTGTGTACTGATCATTACCACCAAGTATCATCAACATTGGGTGAAAAAATATTTGCTGGTATTTCGGAAACTCGTTATTGCTTAGAAGCTTGGCAACCCCTCTCAATGAAAGTGCTTTTCCACAGTCAGTGCCTAGGACTACTTGAAGAGAAAACAAAACATGGAGACAAAACTGAGAACTACATTATTTTGTCAAGTTTCAAAGAGCTACTACAAACCATGTTGGATTTAGAGTTCCAAATTCACGTGTCTATATAGCAGAGAATAGAGTAAAACCTAAATGTAAAAACTGCTACTGTAGACGAACGCTTCAACCTAGAAGAACAAAATTTGGTGAGCCAAGTGGGATTTGTTTACCGATTATTACCACCAAGTATCATCAAGATTCAGTGAAAAAATATTTGCTGGTATTTCATAAACTCGTAATTTCTTGGAAGCTTGGCAATCCCTCTCAATGAAAGTACTTTTCCACCGTCTGTGCCTAGGGCTACTTGAAGAGGAAACAAACCATACAGGCAAAACTGAGAACTCCTTTATTTTGTCAAGTTTCAAAGAGCTACTACAAACCATGTTGGATTTAGAGTTCCAAATTCATCTATCTATATAGCACAAAACAGAGTGAAACCTAAATATAAAAACTGCTACTCTAGACGAACGCTTCAACATAGAAGAACAAAATTTGGTGAGCCAAGTGGGATTTGTGTACCGATCATTACCACCACGTATCATCAACCTTGGGTGAAAAAATATTTGCTGGTATTTCGGAAACTCATAATTTCTTGGAAGCTTGGCAACCCCTTTCAATGAAAGTGCTTTTCCACAGTCTCTGCTTAGGGCTACATTAAGCAGAAACAAATCATAGAGACAAAACTGAGAACTCCTTTACTTTGTCAAGTTTCAAAGATCTACTACAAACCATGTTGGATTTAGAGTTCCAAATTCATCTATCTATATAGGAGAGAACAGAGTGAAACCTATATATAAAAACTGCTACTGTAGACGAACGCTTCAACCTAGAAGAACAAAATTTGGTGATCCAAGTGGGATTTGTGAACTGATCATTACCACCAAGTGTCATCAAGATTGCGTGAAAAAATATTTGCTGGTATTTGGGAAACTCGTTATTTCTTAGAAGCATGGCAACCCCACTCAATGAAAGTGCTTTTCCACAGTCTGATCCGAGGGGTACCTGAAGAGGAAACAAACCATAGAGACAAAACTGAGAACTCCTTTATTTTGTCAAGTTTCAAAGAGCTACTACAAACAATGTGGGATTTAGAGTTCCAAATTCATCTATCTATATAGGAGAACAGAGTGAAACCTAAAAATAAAAACTGCTACTGTAAACAAACACTTCAACTTAGAAGAACAAAATTTGATGAGCCAAGTGGGATTTGTGGACTTGTCATTACCACCACGTATTATCAAGATTGGGTGAAAAAATATTTGGTGGTATTTCGGAAACTCATAATTTCTTGGAAGCTTGGCAACCCCTCTCAATGAAAGTGCTTTTCCACAGTCTCTGCCTAGGGCTACTTGAAGAGGAAACAAACCATAGAGACAAAACTGAGAACTCCTTTATTTTGCCAAGATTCAAAGAGCTACTGCAAATCATGTTGGATTTAGAGTTCCAAATTCATCCGTCTATATAGGGGAGAACAGAATGAAACCTAAATATAAAAACTGCTACTGTAAACGAATGCTTCAACCTAGAAGAACAAAATTTTTGAGCCAAGTGGGATTTGTGTACTGATAATTACCACCAAGTATCATCAAGATTCGGTGAAAAAATATTTGTGGGTATTTCAGAAACTCGTTATTTCATAGAAGCTTGCAACCGCTCTCAATGAAAGTGCTTTTCCACAGTCTCTGCCTAGGGCTACTTGAAGAGGAAACAAACCATAGAGACAAAACTGAGAACTCCTTTATTTTGCCAAGTTTCAAAGAGCTACTACAAACCATGTTGGATTTAGAGTTCCAAATTCATTTGTCTATATAGGAGAGAACAGAGTGAAACCTACATATAAAAACTGCTACTGTAATCGAACGCTTCATCCTAGAAGAACAAAATTTGGTGAGCCAAGTGGGACTTGTGGACTTGTGATTACCACCACGTATCATCAACATTGGGTGAAAAAATATTCGCTGGTATTTCTGAAACTCGTAATTTCTTGGAAGCTTGGCAACCCCTCTCAATGAAAGTGCTTTTTCACAGTCTCTGCTTAGGGCTACTTGTATCGGAAAAAAATCATAGAGAAAAAACTGAGAACTCCTTTATTTTCAAAAGTTTCAAAGAGCTACTACAAACCATGTTGGATTTAGAGTTCCAAATTCATCTATCTATATAGGAGAGAAGCGAGTGAAACCTAAATATATAAAATGCTACAACCTAGAAGAACACTACAACCTAGAAGAACACAATTTGGTGAGCCAAGTGGGATATGTGTCCTGATCATTACCACCATGTATCATCAAGATTGGGTGAAAAAATATTTCCTGGTATTTCGAAAACTCGTTATTTCTTAGAAGCTTGGCAACCTCTCTCAATGAAAGTGCTTTTCCACAGTTTGTGCCTAGGGCTACTTGAAGAGGAAACAAACCATAAAGACAAAACTGAGAACTCCTTTATTTTGTCAAGTTTCAAAGATCTACTACAAACCATGTTGGATTTAGAGTTCCAAATTCATCTATCTATATAGGAGAGAACAGAGGGAAACCGAAAAATATAAAATGCTACTGTAAACGAACGCTTCAACTTAGAAGAACAAAATTTGGCGAGTCAAGTGTTATTTGTGTACTTTTCATTACCACCAAGTATCATCGAGATTGGGTGAAAAAATATTTGCTGATATTTCGAATACTCGTTATTTCTTAGAAGCTTGGCAACCTCTCTCAATGAAAGTGCTTTTCCACAGTCTGTGCCTAGGGCTAATTAAAGAGGAAACAAACCATAGAGACAAAACTGAGAACTCCTTTATTTTGTCAAGTTTCAAAGAGCTACTACAAACCATGTTGGATTTAGAGTTCCAAATTCATCTGTCTATATAGCAGAGAACAGAGTGAAACCAAAAAATAAAAACTGCTACTGTAAACGAACGATTCAACCAGAAGAACAAAATTTGGTGAGCCAAGTGGGATTTGTGTACTGATTATTACCACCAAGTATCATCAAAATTAGGTGAAAAAATATTTGCTGGTATTTCTGAAACTCGTTATTTCTTAGAAGCTTGGCAACCCCTCTCAATGAAAGTGCTTTTCAACAGTCTGTGCCATGGACTACATGAAGAGGAAACAAATCATAGAGAAAAAACTGAGAACTCCTTTTTTTTGTCAAGTTTCAAAGAGCTACTACAAACCATGTTGGATTTAGAGTTCCAAATTCATCTATCTATATAGGAGTTTAGAGAGTGAAACCTAAATATAAAAACTGCTACTGTAGACGAAGGCTTCAACCTAGAGGAACAAAATTTGGTGAGCCAAGTGACATTTTTGTACTGACCATTACCACCAAGTATCATCAAGATTGGGTGAAAAAATATTTGCTGGTATTTCGGAAACTCGTTATTTCTTAGAAGCTTGGTAACCACTCTCAATGAAACTGCTTTTCTAAAGTCTTTGCCGAGGGCTAATTGAAGAAGAAACAAACCATAGAGACAAAACTGAGAACTACTTTATTTTGTCAAGTTTCAAAGAGCTACTACAAACAATGTTGGATTTAGAGTTCCAAATTCATCTATCTATATAGTAGAGAACAGAGTGAAACCTAAAAATAAAAACTGCTACTGTAAACGAACGCTTCATCCTAGAAGAACAAAATTTGGTGAGCCAAGTGGGATTTGTGGACTCGTCATTACCACCACATATCATCAAGATTGGGTGAAAAAATATTTGCTGGTATTTCGGAAACTCGTAATTTTTGGAAGCTTGGCAACCCCTCTCAATGAAAGTGCTTTTTCACAGTCTCTGCTTAGGGCTACTGGAATCGGAAACAAATCATAGAGAAAAAACTGAGAACTCCTTTATTTTCTCAAGTTTCAAAGAGTTACTACAAACCATGTTTTATTTAGAGTTTCATATTCATCTATCTATATAGGAGAGAACAGAGTGAAACCTAAATATATAAACTGCTACTGTAGACGAACGCTTCAACCTAGAAGAACACATTTTGGTGAGCCAATGGGATTTGTGTACTGATCATTACAGCCAAGTGTCATCAAGATTGGGTGAAAAAATATTTGCTGGTTTTTCGGAAACTCGTTATTTCGTAGAAGATTGGCAACCCCTCAAAATGAAAGTGCTTTTCCACAGTCTGTGCCTAGTGCTACTTGAAGAGGAAACAAACCATAGAGAAAAAACTGAGAACTCCTTTATTTTGTCAAGTTTCAAAGATCTACTACAAACCAGGTTGGATTTAGAGTCCAAATTCATCTATCTATATAGGAGAGAACAGAGAGAAACCTAATTGTAAAAAGTGCTACTGTAGACGAACGCTTCAACCTTGAAGAACAAAATTTGGTGAGCGAAGTGGGAATTGTGGACTTTTCAATACCACGAATTATAATCAAGAGTGGGTGAAAAAATCTTTGCTGGTATTTCGGAAACTCGTGTTTTCTTGGAAGCTTGGAAACCCCTCTCAATGAAAGTGCTTTTCCACAGTCTCTGCTTAGGGCTACTTGAAGCGGGAAGAAATCATACAGACAAAACTGAGAACTCCTTTATTTGCTCCAGTTTCAAAGAGCTACTACAAACCATGTTGGATTTAGAGTTCCAAATTCATCTATCTATATAGGAGTTTACAGAGTGAAAGCTAAATATAAAAACTGCTACTGTAGACGAACGCTTCAACCTAGAAGAACAAAATTTGGTGAGCCAAGTGAGATTTTTGTACTGATCATTATCTCCAAGTATCATCAAGATTGGGTGAAAAAATATTTGCTGGTATTTTGGAAACTCGTTATTTCTTAGAAGCTTGGCAACCCCTCTCAATGAAACTGCTTTTCTAAAGTTTGTGCCTAGGGCTAATTGAAGAAGAAACAAACCATAGAGACAAAACTGAGAACTACTTTATTTTGTCAAGTTTCAAAGAGCTACTACAAACAATGTTGGATTTAGAGTTCCAAATTCATCTATCTATATAGTAGAGTACAGAGTGAAACCTAAAAATAAAAACTGCTACTGTAATCGAACGCTTCATCCTAGAAGAACAAAATTTTGTGAGCCAATTGGGATTTGTGGACTTGTCATTACCACCAGGTATCATCAAGATTGGGTGAAAAAATATTCGCTGGTATTTCTGAAACTCGTAATTTCTTGGAAGCTTGTCAACCCCTCTCAATGAAAGTGCTTTTTCACAGTCTCTGCTTAGGGATACTTGTATCGGAAACAAATCATAGAGAAAAAACTGAGAACTCCTTTATTTTCTCAAGTTTCAAAGAGCTACTACAAACCAGGTTGGATTTAGAGTCCAAATTCCTCTATCTATATAGGAGAGAACAGAGAGAAACCTAAATGTAAAAAGTGCTACTGTAGACGAACGCTTCAACCTAGAAGAACAAAATTTGGTGAGCGAAGTGGGAATTGTGGACTTGTCAATACGACGAAGTATAATCAAGACTCGGTGAAAAAATCTTTGCTGGTATTTCGGAAACTCGTGATTTCTTGGAAGCTTGGCAACCCCTCTCAATGAAAGTGCTTTTCCACAGTCTCTGCTTAGGGCTACTTGAAGCGGGAAGAAATCATAGAGACAAAACTGAGAACTCCTTTATTTTGTCAAGTTTCAAAGAGCTACTACAAACCATGTTGGATTTAGAGTTCCAAATTCACCTATCTATATAGGAGTTTAGAGAGTGAAACCTAAATATAAAAACTGCTACTGTAGACGAAAGATTCAACCTAGAAGGACAATATTTGGTGAGTCAAGTGAGATTTTTGTACTGGTCATTACCACCACGTATCATCAAGATTGGGTAAAAAAATATTTGCTGGTATTTCGGAAACTCGTTATTTCTTAGAAGCTTGGCAACCCGTCTAAATGAAACTGCTTTTCTAAAGTCTGTGCTGACGGCTAATTGAAGAAGAAACAAACCCTAGAGACAAAACTGAGAACTACTTTATTTTGTCAAGTTTCAAAGAGCTACTACAAACCATGTTGGATTTAGAGTTCCAAATTCATCTATCTATATAGGAGAGAACAGAGTGAAACCTAAAAATATAAACTGCTACTGTAGACGAACGCTTCAACCTAGAAGAACACAATTGGGTGAGCCAAGTGGGATTTTTCTACTGATCATTACCACCAAGTATCATCAAGATTGGGTAAAAAAATATTTGCTGGTATTTCGGAAACTTGTTATTTCTTAGAAGCTTGGCAACCCCTCTCAATGAAAGTGCTTTTCCACAGTCTGTGCCTAGGGCTACTTGAAGAGGAAACAAGCCATAGAGACAAAACTGAGAACACCGTTTTTTTGTCAAGTTTCAAAGATCTACTACAAACGAGGTTGGATTTAGAGTTCCAAATTTATCTATATAGGAGAGACCATAGTGAAACCTAAATATAAAAACTGCTACTGTAAACGAAAGTTTCAACCTAGAAGATCAAAATTTGGTGAGCCAAGTGGGATTTGTGGACTTGTCATTACCACCAGGTATCATCAAGATTGGGTGGAAAAATATTGGCTGGTATTTCGGAAACTCGTTATTTCTTAGAAGCTTGGCAACCCTCCTCAATTAAAGTGCTTTTCCACCCTCTGTGCCTAGGGCTATTTGAAGAGGAAACAAGAAATAGAGACAAAACTGAAAACTCCTTTATTTTTTCAAGTTTCAAAGAGCTACTACAAACCATGTTGGATTTAGAGTTCTAAATTCATCTACCTATATAGGAGAGAACAGAGTGAACCCTAAAAATAAAAAACTGCCACTCTAAACGAACGCTTCAACCTAGAAGAAGAAAATTTGGTGAGCCAAGCGGGATTTGTGTACTGATCATTACCACCAAGCATCATCAAGATTGGGTAAAAAAATATTTGCTGGTATTTCGGAAACTTGTTATTTCTTAGAAGCTTGGCAACCCCTCTCAATGAAAGTGCTTTTCCACAGTCTGTGCCTAGGGCTACTTGAAGAGGAAACAAGCCATAGAGACAAAACTGAGAACACCTTTATTTTGTCGAGTTTCAAACATCTACTACAAACCAGGTTGGATTTAGAGTTCCAAAATCATCTATCTATATAGGAGAGACCATAGTGAAACCTAAATATAAAAACTGCTACTGTAAACGAAAGTTTCAACCTAGAAGATCAAAATTTGGTGAGCCAAGTAGGATTTGTGGACTTGTCATTACCACCAGGTATCATCAAGATTGGGTGAAAAAATATTCGCTGGTATTTCTGAAACTCATAATTTCTTGGAAGCTTGGCAACCCCTCTCAATGAAAGTGCTTTTTCACAGTCTCTGCTTAGGGCTACTTGTATCGGAAACAAATCATAGAGAAAAAACTGAGAACTCCTTTATTTTCTCAAGTTTCAAAGAGCTACTACAAACCATGTTGGATTTAGAGTTCCAAATTCATCTATCTATATAGGAGAGAACAGAGAGAAACCTAAATGTAAAAAGTGCTACTGTAGACGAACGCTTCAACCTAGAAGAACACAATTTTGTGAGCCAAGTGGGATTTGTGTACTGATCATTACCACCACGTATCATCAAGATTGGGTGAAAAAATATTCGCTGGTGTTTCTGAAACTCGTAATTTCTTGGAAGCTGGCAACCCCTCTCAATGAAAGTGCATTTTGACAGTCTCTGCTTAGGGCTACTTGTATCGGAAACAAATCATAGAGAAAAAACTGAGACCTCCTTTATTTTCTCAAGTTTCAAAGAGCTACTACAAACCAGGTTGGATTTAGAGTCCAAATTCCTCTATCTATATAGGAGAGAACAGAGAGAAACCTAAATGTAAAAAGTGCTACTGTAGACGAACGCTTCAACCTAGAAGAACAAAATTTGGTGAGCGAAGTGGGAATTGTGGACTTGTCAATACCACGAAGTATAATCAAGACTGG
The DNA here is from genome assembly GCF_048772815.1 of Callospermophilus lateralis. Classification (NCBI taxonomy): domain Eukaryota; kingdom Metazoa; phylum Chordata; class Mammalia; order Rodentia; family Sciuridae; genus Callospermophilus; species Callospermophilus lateralis. Next base: position 22,713 of record NW_027514557.1, on the reverse strand, counting down.
GTGAAAAAATCTTTGCTGGTATTTCAGAAACTCGTGATTTCTTGGAAGCTTGGCAACCCCTCTCAATGAAAGTGCTTTTCCACAGTCTCTGCTTAGGGCTACTTGAAGCGGGAAGAAATCATAGAGACAAAACTGAGAACTCCTTTATTTTGTCAAGTTTCAAAGAGCTACTACAAACCATGTTGGATTTAGAGTTCCAAAATCATCTATCTGTACAGGAGAGAACAGAGGGAACTCAAAATATAAACTGCTACTGTAAACGAACGCTTCAACCTAGAAGAACAAAATTTGCTGAGTCAAGTGAGATTTGTATACCGATCATTACCACCAAGTATCATCAAGATTGGGTGAAAAAATATTTGCTGGTATTTCGGAAACTCGATATTTCTTAGAAGCTTGGCAACCGCTCTCAATGAAAGTGCTTTTCCACACTCTGTCTCTAGGGCTACTTGAAGGGGAAACAAACCATAGAGACAAAACTGAGAACTCCTGTATTTTGTCAAGTTTCAAAGAGTTACTACAAACGATGTTGGATTTAGAGTTCCAAAATCATCTATCTATATAGGAGAGAACAGAGTGAACCTAATAATATAAACTGCTACTGTAAACGAACGCTTCAACCTAGAAGAACAAAATTTGGTGAGTCAAGTGGGATTTTTGTACCGATCATTACCACCAAGTATCATCAAGATTGGGTCAAAAAATATTTGCTGGTATTTCGGAAACTCGTAATTTCTTGAAAGCTTGGCAACCCCTTTCAATGAAAGTGCTTTTCCACAGTCTCTGCTTAGGGCTACATGAAGCGGAAACAAATCATAGAGACAAAACTGAGAACTCCTGTATTTTGTCAGTTTTCAAAGAGCTACTACAAACCATGTTGGATTTAGAATTCCAAATTCATCATCTATACAGGAGAGAAAAGCGTGAAACCTAAAAATAAAAACTGCTACTGTAAACGAACGCTTCAGCCTAGAAGACCAAAATTTGGTGAGCCAAGTGGGATTTGTGTACTTGTCATTACCACCACGTATCATCAACATTGGGTGAAGAAATATTTGCTGGTATATCGGAAACTCGTAATTTCTTGAAAGCTTGGCAAACCCTTTCAATGAAAGTGCTTTTCCACAGTCTCTGCTTAGGGCTACATGAAGCGGAAAAAATCATAGAGACAAAACTGAGAACTCCTGTATTTTGTCAATTTTCAAAGAGCTACTACAAACCATGTTGGATTTAGAGTTCCAAATTCTTCATCTATATAGGAGAGAAAAGAGTGAAACCTAAAAATAAAAATTGCTACTGTAAACGAACGCTTCAACCTAGAAGAACAAAATTTGGTGAGCCGAGTGGGATCTGTGTACTTGTCATTACCACCACGTATCCCCAACATTGGGTGAAAATATATTTGCTGGTATTTCAGAAACTCGTAATTTCTTGGAAGATAGGCAACCCCTTTCAATGAAAGTGCTTTCCCACAGTTTCTGCTTAGGGCTATATGAAGCGGAACCAAATAATAGATACATAATTGAGAACTCCTTTATTTTGTCAAGTTCCAAAGAGCTACTAGAAACCATGTTGGATTTAGAGTTCCAAATTCATCTATCTATATAGGATAGAACAGAGTGAAAACTAAAAATAAAAACTGCTACTGTAAACGAACGCTTCAGGCTAGAAGACCAAAATTTGGTGAGCCAAGTGGGATTTGTGTACTGATCATTACTACCAAGTATCATCAACATTGGGTGAAAAAATATTTGCTGGTGTTTGGAATACTCGTTATTTCTTAGAAGCTTGGCAACCAATCTAATGAAAGTGCTTTTCCACAGTCTCTGCTTAGGGCTACATGAAGCAGAAACAAATCATAGAGACAAAAATGAGAACTCCTTTATTTTGTCAATTTTCAAAGAGCTACTAGACACCATGTTGGATTTAAAATTCCAAATTCATCTATCTATATAGGAATGAACAGAGTGAATCCTAAAAATAAAAACTGCTACTGTAAACGAACGCTTCAACCTAGAAGAACAAAATTTGGTGAGCCATGTGGGATTTGTGTACTTGTCATTACCAATACGTATCACCAACATTGGGTGAAAAAATATTTGCTGGTTATTCGGGATCTCGTAATTTCTTGGAAGCTTGGCAACCCCTTTCAATGAAAGTGCTTTTCCACAGTCTCTGCTTAGGGCTAAATGAAGCGGAAACAAATCATAGAGACAAAACTGAGAACTCCCTTATTTTGTCAAGTTTCAAAGAGCTACTACAAACCATGTTGGATTTGGAGTTCCAAAATCATCTATCTATACAGGAGAGAACAGAGGGAACTTAAAAATATAAACTGCTACTGTAAAAGAACGCTTCAAACTAGAAGAACAAAATTTGGTGAGTTAAGTGGGATTTGTGTACCGATCATTACCACCAAGTATCATCAAGATTGGGTAAAAAAATATTTGCTGGTATTTCGGAAACTCGTTATTTCTTAGAAGCTTGGCAACCCCTCTCAATGAAAGTGTTTTTCCACATTCTGTGCCTAGGGCTACTTGAAGAGGAAACAAACCATAGAGACAAGACTGAGAACTCCTTTATTTTGTCAAGTTTCAAAGAGCTACTACAAACCATGTTGGATTTAGAGTTCCAAATTCATCTATCTATATAGGAGAGAACAGAGGGAACCTAAAAATAAAAACTGCTACTGTAAACGAACGCTTCAACATAGAAGAAGAAAATTTGGTGAGTCAAGTTGGATTTTTGAACCGATCATTACCACCAAGTATCATCAAGATTAGGTGAAAAAATATTTGCTGGTATTTCGGAAACTCGTAATTACTTGGAAGCTTGGCAACCCCTCTCAATGAAATTTCTTTTCCACAGTCTCTGCTTAGGGCAACATGAAGCAAAAACAAATCATAGAGACAAAATTGAGAACTCCTTTATTTTGTCAAGTTTCAAAGAGCTACTACAAACCATGTTGGATTTAGAGTTCCAAAATCATCTATGTATATAGGAGAGAACAGAGTGAAACTGAAAATAAAAAATGCTACTGTGAACGAACGCTTCAGCCTAGAAGACCAAAATTTGGTGAGCCTAGTTTGATTTGTGTACTTGTCATTATCACCACGTATCATCACGATTGGGTGATAAATATTTGCTGGTATTTCGGAAAATCGTAATTACTTGGAAGCTTGGCAACCCCTTTCAATGAAAGTGCTTTTCCACAGTCTCTTCTTAGGGCTACATGAAGCGGAAACAAATCATAGAGACAAAACTGAGAACTCCTGTATTGTAAATTTTCAAAGAGCTACTACAAACCATGTTGGATTTAGAGTTCCAAATTCATCATCTATATAGGAGAGAAAAGTGTGAAACCTAAAAATAAAAATTGCTACTGTAAACGAACGCTTCAACTTAGAAGAACAAAATTTGGTGAGTCAAGTGGGATTTGTGAACCGATCATTACCACCAAGTATCATCAAGATTGGGTGAAAAAATATTTGCTGGTATTTCGGAAACTCGTTATTTCGTAGAAGCTTGGCAACCCCTCTCAATGAAACTGATTTCCAAAGTCTGTGCCTAGGGCTAATTGAAGAAGAAACAAACCATAGGGACGAAACTGAGAACTACTTTATTTTGTAAAGTTTCAAAGATCTACTACAAACCATGTTGGATTTAGAGTTCCAAATTCATCTATCTATATAGGAGAGAACAGAGTGAAACCTAAATAAAAAAACTGATACTGTAGACGAACGCATCAACGTAGAAGAACAAACGTTGGTGAGCCAAGTGGGATTTGTGTACTGATCATTACCACCAAGTATCATCAAGATTGGGTGAAAAAATATTTGCTGGTATTTTGGAAACTCGTTATTTTTTAGAAGCTTGGCAAGCCCTCTCAATGAAAGTGCTTTTCCACAGTCTGTGCCAGGGCTACTTGAAGAGGAAACAAACCATAGAGACAAAACTGAGAACTCCTTTATTTTGTCAATTTCAAAGAGCTACTACAAACCATGTTGGATTTAGAGTTCCAAATTCATCTATCTATATAGGAGAGAACAGAGTGAAACCTAAAATAAAAACTGCTACTGAAAACGAACCCTTCAACCTAGAAGAACAAAATTTCGTGAGCCAAGTGGGATTTGTGTACTGATCATTACCACCATGTATCATCAAAATAGGGTGAAAAAATATTTGCTGATATTTCAGAAACTCGTAATTTCTTGGAAGCTTGGCAACCCCTCTAAAGGAAAGTGCTTTTCCACAGTCACTGCTTAGGGCTACTTGAAGCGGAAACAAATCATAGAGACAAAACTGAGAACTCCTTCATTTTGTCAAGTTTCAAAGAGCTACTAAAAACCATGTTGGATTTAGAGTTCCAAATTCATCTATCTATAAAGGAGAGAACAGAGTGAAATCTAAATATAAAAATTGCTACTGTAGACGAACGCTTCAACCTAGAAGAACAAAATGTGGTGAACCAAGTGGGATTTGTGAACTGATCATCACCACCAAGTATCATCAAGATTGGGTGAAAAAATATTTGCTGGTATTTCGGAAACTCGTAATTTCTTGGAAGCTTGGCAACCCCTCTCAATGAAAGTGGTTTTCCACAGTCTCTGATTAGGTCTACTTGAAGCGGAAACAAATCATAGAGACAAAACTGAGAACTCCTTTATTTTGTCAAGTTTCAAAGAGCTACTAGAAACCACATTGGATTTAGAGTTACAAATTCATCTATCTATATAGGAGAGAACAGATTGAAACCTAAAAATAAAAACTGCTACTGTAGACGACGCTTCAACCTAGAAGAACAAAATTTGGTGAGCCAAGTGAGATTTGTGTACCGATCTTCACCACCAAGTAGCATCAAGATTGGGTGAAAAAATGTTTGCTTTTATTTCGGAAACACGTTATTTCTTAGAACCTTGGCAACCCCTCTCAATGAAAGTGCTTTTCCACAGTCTGTGCAAGGGCTACTTGAAGAGGAAACAAACCATAGAGAAAAAACTGAGAACTCCTTTATTTTGTAAAGTTTCAAAGAGCTACTACAAACCATGTTGGATTTAGAGTTCCAAATTCATCTATCTATATAGAAGAGAACAGAGTGAAACCTAAAAATAAAAACTGCTACTGAAAACGAACGCTTCAACCTAGAAGAACAAAATTTGGTGAGTCAAGAGGGATTGTTGTACCGATCGTAAACACCAAGTATCATCACGATTGGGTAAAAAAATATTTGCTGGTATTTCGGAAACTCGTAATTTCTTGGAAGCTTGGCAACCCCTCTCAATGAAAGTGCTTTTCCACAGTCTGTGCCTAGGGCTTCTTGAAGAGGAAACAAACCATAGAGACAAAACTGAGAACTCTTTTATTTTGACAAGTTTCAAAGAGCTACTACAAACCATGTTGGATTTAGTGTTCCAAATTCATCTATCTATATAGCAGGGATCAGAGTGAAACCTAAACATAAAAACTGCTACTGTAGACGAACGCTTCAACATAGAAGAACAAAATATGGTGAGCCAACTGGGATTTGTGTACTTGTCATTACCACCACGTATCATCAAGATTGGGTGAAAAAATATTTGCTGTTATTTCGGAAACTCGTAATTTTTTGGAAGCTTGGCAACCCCTTTCAATGAAAGTGCTTTTCCACAGTCTCTGCTTAGGGCTACATGAAGAGGAAACAAACCATAGAGACAAAACTGAGAAACACTTTATTTTGTCAAGTTCCAAAGAGCTACTACAAAACATGTTGGATTTAGAGTTCCAAATTTATCTATCTATATAAGAGAGAACAGAGTGAAACCAAAATATAAAAACTGCAGCTGTAGACGAACGCTTCTACCTAGAAGAATACAATTTGGTGAGCCAAGTGGGATTTGTGTACTGATCATTACCACCATGTATCATCAAGTGTAGGTGATAAAATATATGCTGGTATTTCGGAAACTCGTAATTTCTTGGAAGCTTGGCAACCCCTCTCAATGAAAGTGCTTTTCCACCGACGGTGGTAGGGCTAATTGAAGAGGAAACAAACCATAGAGACAATACTGAGAACTCCTTTCTTTTGTCAAGTTTCAAAGAGCTACTACAAACTTTGTTGGATTTAGAGTTCCAAATTCATCTATCTACATAGCAGAGAACAGAGTGAAACCTAAATATAAAAACTGCTACTGTAGACGAACGCTTCAACCTAGAAGAACAAAATTTGGTGAGCCACGGGGGATTTGTGTATTGATCATTACCACCAAGTGTCATCAAGATTGCGTGAAAAAATATTTGCTGGTATTTCGGAAACTCGTTATTTTTTAGAAGCATGGCAACCCCACTCAATGAAAGTGCTTTTCCACAGTCTGTTCCTAGGGGAACCTGAAGAGGAAACAAACCATAGAGACAAAACTGAGAACTCCTTTATTTTGTCAAGTTTCAAAGAGCTACTACAAACCATGTTGGATTTAGAGTTCCAAATTCATCTATCTATATTGGAGAACAGAGTAAAACCTAAAAATAAAAACTGCTACTGTAAACGAACGCTTCAACTTAGAAGACCAAAATTTGGTGAGCCAAGTCGATTTGTGGGCTTGTCATTACCACCACGTATCATCAAGATTGGGTGAAAAAATATTTGCTGGTATTTCGGAAACTCGTTATTTCTTAGAAGCTTGGCAACCCCTCTCAATGAAAGTGCTTTTCCACAGTCTGTGCCTAGGACTACTTGAAGAGGAAGCAAAACATAGAGAAAAAACTGAGAACTACTTTATTTTGTCAAGTTTCAAAGAGCTACTGCAAACCATATTGGATTTAGTGTTCCAAATTCATCTATCTATATGGGAGAGAACAGAGTGAAACCTAAATATAAAAACTGCTACTGTAGACGAACGCTTCAACATAGAAGACCAGAATTTGGTGAGCCAAGTGGGAATTTTGTACCGATCATCACCACCAAGTATCATCAAGATTGGGTGAAAAAATATTTGCTGGTATTTCGGAAACTCGTTATTTCTTAGAAGCTTGGCAACCCCTCTCAATGAAAGTGCTTTTCCACAGTCTGTGCCTAGGGCTACTTGAAGAGGAAACAAACCATAGAGACAAAACTGAGAACTCTTTTATTTTGACAAGTTTCAAAGAGCTACTACAAACCATGTTGGATTTAGTGTTCCAAATTCATCTATCTATATAGCAGGGATCAGAGTGAAACCTAAACATAAAAACTGCTACTGTAGACGAACGCTTCAACATAGAGGAACAAAATATGGTGAGCCAACTGGGATTTGTGTACTTGTCATTACCACCACGTATCATCAAGATTGGGTGAAAAAATATTTGCTGTTATTTCGGAAACTCGTAATTTTTTGGAAGCTTGGCAACCCCTTTCAATGAAAGTGCTTTTCCACAGTCTCTGCTTAGGGCTACTTGAAGAGGAAACAAACCATAGAGACAAAACTGAGAAACACTTTATTTTGTCAAGTTCCAAAGAGATACTACAAAACATGTTGGATTTAGTTCCAAATTTATCTATCTATATAAGAGAGAACAGAGTGAAACCAAAATATAAAAACTGCAGCTGTAGACGAACGCTTCTACCTAGAAGAATACAATTTGGTGAGCCAAGTGGGATTTGTGTACTGATCATTACCACCATGTATCATCAAGTGTAGGTGATAAAATATATGCTGGTATTTCGGAAAATCGTAATTTCTTGGAAGCTTGGCAACCCCTCTCAATGAAAGTGCTTTTCCACCGACGGTGGTAGGGCTAATTGAAGAGGAAACAAACCATAGAGACAATACTGAGAACTCCTTTCTTTTGTCAAGTTTCAAAGAGCTACTACAAACTTTGTTGGATTTAGAGTTCCAAATTCATCTATCTACATAGCAGAGAACAGAGTGAAACCTAAATATAAAAACTGCTACTGTAGACGAACGCTTCAACCTAGAAGAACAAAATTTGGTGAGCCACGGGGGATTTGTGTACTGATCATTACCACCAAGTGTCATCAAGATTGCGTGAAAAAATATTTGCTGGTATTTCGGAAACTCGTTATTTTTTAGAAGCATGGCAACCCCACTCAATGAAAGTGCTTTTCCACAGTCTGTTCCTAGGGGAACCTGAAGAGGAAACAAACCATAGAGACAAAACTGAGAACTCCTTTATTTTGTCAAGTTTCAAAGAGCTACTACAAACCATGTTGGATTTAGAGTTCCAAATTCATCTATCTATATTGGAGAACAGAGTAAAACCTAAAAATAAAAACTGCTACTGTAAACGAACGCTTCAACTTAGAAGACCAAAATTTGGTGAGCCAAGTCGATTTGTGGGCTTGTCATTACCACCACGTATCATCAAGATTGGGTGAAAAAATATTTGCTGGTATTTCGGAAACTCGTTATTTCTTAGAAGCTTGGCAACCCCTCTCAATGAAAGTGCTTTTCCACAGTCTGTGCCTAGGACTACTTGAAGAGGAAGCAAAACATAGAGAAAAAACTGAGAACTACTTTATTTTGTCAAGTTTCAAAGAGCTACTGCAAACCATATTGGATTTAGAGTTCCAAATTCATCTATCTATATGGGAGAGAACAGAGTGAAACCTAAATATAAAAACTGCTACTGTAGACGAACGCTTCAACATAGAAGACCAGAATTTGGTGAGCCAAGTGGGAATTTTGTACCGATCATCACCACCAAGTATCATCAAGATTGGGTGAAAAAATATTTGCTGGTATTTCGGAAACTCGTTATTTCTTAGAAGCTTGGCAACCCCTCTCAATGAAAGTGCTTTTCCACAGTCTGTGCCTAGGGCTACTTGAAGAGGAAACAAACCATAGAGACAAAACTGAGAACTCTTTTATTTTGACAAGTTTCAAAGAGCTACTACAAACCATGTTGGATTTAGTGTTCCAAATTCATCTATCTATATAGCAGGGATCAGAGTGAAACCTAAACATAAAAACTGCTACTGTAGACGAACGCTTCAACATAGAGGAACAAAATATGGTGAGCCAACTGGGATTTGTGTACTTGTCATTACCACCACGTATCATCAAGATTGGGTGAAAAAATATTTGCTGTTATTTCGGAAACTCGTAATTTTTTGGAAGCTTGGCAACCCCTTTCAATGAAAGTGCTTTTCCACAGTCTCTGCTTAGGGCTACTTGAAGAGGAAACAAACCATAGAGACAAAACTGAGAAACACTTTATTTTGTCAAGTTCCAAAGAGATACTACAAAACATGTTGGATTTAGTTCCAAATTTATCTATCTATATAAGAGAGAACAGAGTGAAACCAAAATATAAAAACTGCAGCTGTAGACGAACGCTTCTACCTAGAAGAATACAATTTGGTGAGCCAAGTGGGATTTGTGTACTGATCATTACCACCATGTATCATCAAGTGTAGGTGATAAAATATATGCTGGTATTTCGGAAAATCGTAATTTCTTGGAAGCTTGGCAACCCCTCTCAATGAAAGTGCTTTTCCACCGATGGTGGTAGGGCTAATTGAAGAGGAAACAAACCATAGAGACAATACTGAGAACTCCTTTCTTTTGTCAAGTTTCAAAGAGCTACTACAAACTTTGTTGGATTTAGAGTTCCAAATTCATCTATCTACATAGCAGAGAACAGAGTGAAACCTAAATATAAAAACTGCTACTGTAGACGAACGCTTCAACCTAGAAGAACAAAATTTGGTGAGCCACGGGGGATTTGTGTACTGATCATTACCACCAAGTGTCATCAAGATTGCGTGAAAAAATATTTGCTGGTATTTCGGAAACTCGTTATTTTTTAGAAGCATGGCAACCCCACTCAATGAAAGTGCTTTTCCACAGTCTGTTCCTAGGGGAACCTGAAGAGGAAACAAACCATAGAGACAAAACTGAGAACTCCTTTATTTTGTCAAGTTTCAAAGAGCTACTACAAACCATGTTGGATTTAGAGTTCCAAATTCATCTATCTATATTGGAGAACAGAGTAAAACCTAAAAATAAAAACTGCTACTGTAAACGAACGCTTCAACTTAGAAGACCAAAATTTGGTGAGCCAAGTCGATTTGTGGGCTTGTCATTACCACCACGTATCATCAAGATTGGGTGAAAAAATATTTGCTGGTATTTCGGAAACTCGTTATTTCTTAGAAGCTTGGCAACCCCTCTCAATGAAAGTGCTTTTCCACAGTCTGTGCCTAGGACTACTTGAAGAGGAAGCAAAACATAGAGAAAAAACTGAGAACTACTTTATTTTGTCAAGTTTCAAAGAGCTACTGCAAACCATATTGGATTTAGAGTTCCAAATTCATCTATCTATATGGGAGAGAACAGAGTGAAACCTAAATATAAAAACTGCTACTGTAGACGAACGCTTCAACATAGAAGACCAGAATTTGGTGAGCCAAGTGGGAATTTTGTACCGATCATCACCACCAAGTATCATCAAGATTGGGTGAAAAAATATTTGCTGGTATTTCGGAAACTCGTTATTTCTTAGAAGCTTGGCAACCCCTCTCAATGAAAGTGCTTTTCCACAGTCTGTGCCTAGGGCTACTTGAAGAGGAAACAAACCATAGAGACAAAACTGAGAACTCTTTTATTTTGACAAGTTTCAAAGAGCTACTACAAACCATGTTGGATTTAGTGTTCCAAATTCATCTATCTATATAGCAGGGATCAGAGTGAAACCTAAACATAAAAACTGCTACTGTAGACGAACGCTTCAACATAGAGGAACAAAATATGGTGAGCCAACTGGGATTTGTGTACTTGTCATTACCACCACGTATCATCAAGATTGGGTGAAAAAATATTTGCTGTTATTTCGGAAACTCGTAATTTTTTGGAAGCTTGGCAACCCCTTTCAATGAAAGTGCTTTTCCACAGTCTCTGCTTAGGGCTACTTGAAGAGGAAACAAACCATAGAGACAAAACTGAGAAACACTTTATTTTGTCAAGTTCCAAAGAGATACTACAAAACATGTTGGATTTAGTTCCAAATTTATCTATCTATATAAGAGAGAACAGAGTGAAACCAAAATATAAAAACTGCAGCTGTAGACGAACGCTTCTACCTAGAAGAATACAATTTGGTGAGCCAAGTGGGATTTGTGTACTGATCATTACCACCATGTATCATCAAGTGTAGGTGATAAAATATATGCTGGTATTTCGGAAAATCGTAATTTCTTGGAAGCTTGGCAACCCCTCTCAATGAAAGTGCTTTTCCACCGATGGTGGTAGGGCTAATTGAAGAGGAAACAAACCATAGAGACAATACTGAGAACTCCTTTCTTTTGTCAAGTTTCAAAGAGCTACTACAAACTTTGTTGGATTTAGAGTTCCAAATTCATCTATCTACATAGCAGAGAACAGAGTGAAACCTAAATATAAAAACTGCTACTGTAGACGAACGCTTCAACCTAGAAGAACAAAATTTGGTGAGCCACGGGGGATTTGTGTACTGATCATTACCACCAAGTGTCATCAAGATTGCGTGAAAAAATATTTGCTGGTATTTCGGAAACTCGTTATTTTTTAGAAGCATGGCAACCCCACTCAATGAAAGTGCTTTTCCACAGTCTGTTCCTAGGGGAACCTGAAGAGGAAACAAACCATAGAGACAAAACTGAGAACTCCTTTATTTTGTCAAGTTTCAAAGAGCTACTACAAACCATGTTGGATTTAGAGTTCCAAATTCATCTATCTATATTGGAGAACAGAGTAAAACCTAAAAATAAAAACTGCTACTGTAAACGAACGCTTCAACTTAGAAGACCAAAATTTGGTGAGCCAAGTCGATTTGTGGGCTTGTCATTACCACCACGTATCATCAAGATTGGGTGAAAAAATATTTGCTGGTATTTCGGAAACTCGTTATTTCTTAGAAGCTTGGCAACCCCTCTCAATGAAAGTGCTTTTCCACAGTCTGTGCCTAGGACTACTTGAAGAGGAAGCAAAACATAGAGAAAAAACTGAGAACTACTTTATTTTGTCAAGTTTCAAAGAGCTACTGCAAACCATATTGGATTTAGAGTTCCAAATTCATCTATCTATATGGGAGAGAACAGAGTGAAACCTAAATATAAAAACTGCTACTGTAGACGAACGCTTCAACATAGAAGACCAGAATTTGGTGAGCCAAGTGGGAATTTTGTACCGATCATCACCACCAAGTATCATCAAGATTGGGTGAAAAAATATTTGCTGGTATTTCGGAAACTCGTTATTTCTTAGAAGCTTGGCAACCCCTCTCAATGAAAGTGCTTTTCCACAGTCTGTGCCTAGGGCTACTTGAAGAGGAAACAAACCATAGAGACAAAACTGAGAACTCTTTTATTTTGACAAGTTTCAAAGAGCTACTACAAACCATGTTGGATTTAGTGTTCCAAATTCATCTATCTATATAGCAGGGATCAGAGTGAAACCTAAACATAAAAACTGCTACTGTAGACGAACGCTTCAACATAGAGGAACAAAATATGGTGAGCCAACTGGGATTTGTGTACTTGTCATTACCACCACGTATCATCAAGATTGGGTGAAAAAATATTTGCTGTTATTTCGGAAACTCGTAATTTTTTGGAAGCTTGGCAACCCCTTTCAATGAAAGTGCTTTTCCACAGTCTCTGCTTAGGGCTACTTGAAGAGGAAACAAACCATAGAGACAAAACTGAGAAACACTTTATTTTGTCAAGTTCCAAAGAGATACTACAAAACATGTTGGATTTAGTTCCAAATTTATCTATCTATATAAGAGAGAACAGAGTGAAACCAAAATATAAAAACTGCAGCTGTAGACGAACGCTTCTACCTAGAAGAATACAATTTGGTGAGCCAAGTGGGATTTGTGTACTGATCATTACCACCATGTATCATCAAGTGTAGGTGATAAAATATATGCTGGTATTTCGGAAAATCGTAATTTCTTGGAAGCTTGGCAACCCCTCTCAATGAAAGTGCTTTTCCACCGATGGTGGTAGGGCTAATTGAAGAGGAAACAAACCATAGAGACAATACTGAGAACTCCTTTCTTTTGTCAAGTTTCAAAGAGCTACTACAAACTTTGTTGGATTTAGAGTTCCAAATTCATCTATCTACATAGCAGAGAACAGAGTGAAACCTAAATATAAAAACTGCTACTGTAGACGAACGCTTCAACCTAGAAGAACAAAATTTGGTGAGCCACGGGGGATTTGTGTACTGATCATTACCACCAAGTGTCATCAAGATTGCGTGAAAAAATATTTGCTGGTATTTCGGAAACTCGTTATTTTTTAGAAGCATGGCAACCCCACTCAATGAAAGTGCTTTTCCACAGTCTGTTCCTAGGGGAACCTGAAGAGGAAACAAACCATAGAGACAAAACTGAGAACTCCTTTATTTTGTCAAGTTTCAAAGAGCTACTACAAACCATGTTGGATTTAGAGTTCCAAATTCATCTATCTATATTGGAGAACAGAGTAAAACCTAAAAATAAAAACTGCTACTGTAAACGAACGCTTCAACTTAGAAGACCAAAATTTGGTGAACAAGTCGATTTGTGGACTTGTCATTACCACCACGTATCATCAAGATTGGGTGAAAAAATATTTTCTGGTATTTCGGAAACTCGTAATTTCTTGGAAGCTTGGCAACCCATCTCAATGAAAGTGCTTTTCCACAGTCTCTGCTTAGGGCTACATGAAGCGGAAACAAATCATAGAGACAAAACTGAGAATTCGTTTATTTTGTCAAGTTACAAAGAGCTACTACAAACCATATTGGATTTAGAGTTCCAAATTCATCTGTCTATATAGGGGAAAACAGAATGAAACCTAAATATAAAAACTGCTACTCTAAACGAACGCTTCAACCTAGAAGAACAAAATTTGGTGAGCCAAGTGGGATTTGTGTACTGATTATTACCACCAAGTATCATCAAGATTCGGTGAAAAAATATTTGTGTGTATTTCGGAAACACGTTATTTTATAGAAGCTTGGCAACCGCTCTCAATGACAGTGCTTTTCCACAGTCTCTGCCTAGGGCTACTTGAAGAGGAAACAAACTATAGAGACAAAACTGAGAACTACTTTATTTTGCCAAGTTTCAAAGAGCTACTGCAAACCATGTTGGATTTAGAGTTCCAAATTCATCTGTCTATATAGGAGAGAACAGAGTGAAACCTACATATAAAAACTGCTACTGTAAACGAACGCTTCAACCTAGAGGAACAAAATTTGGTGAGAGAAGTGGGATTTGTGTACTGATCATTACCACCAAGTATCATCAAGATTCGGTGAAAAAATATTTGCTGGTATTTCGGAAACTCTTTATTTCTTAGAAGCTTGGCAACCCCTCTCAATGAAAGTGCTTTTCCACCATCTGTTCCTAGGGCTACTTGAAGAGGAAGCAAACCATAGAGACAAAACTGAGAACTCCTTTATTTTGTCAAGTTTCAAAGAGCTACTGCAAACCATATTGGATTTAGAGTTCCAAATTCATCTATCTATATGGGAGAGAACAGAGTGAAACCTAAATATAAAAACTGCTACTGTAGACGAACGCTTCAACATAGAAGACCAGAATTTGGTGAGCCAAGTGGGAATTTTGTACCGATCATCACCACCAAGTATCATCAAGATTGGGTGAAAAAATATTTGCTGGTATTTCGGAAACTCGTTATTTCTTAGAAGCTTGGCAACCCCTCTCAATGAAAGTGCTTTTCCACAGTCTGTGCCTAGGGCTTCTTGAAGAGGAAACAAACCATAGAGACAAAACTGAGAACGCTTTTATTTTGACAAGTTTCAAAGAGCTACTACAAACCATGTTGGATTTAGTGTTCCAAATTCATCTATCTATATAGCAGGGATCAGAGTGAAACCTAAACATAAAAACTGCTACTGTAGACGAACGCTTCAACATAGAAGAACAAAATATGGTGAGCCAACTGGGATTTGTGTACTTGTCATTACCACCACGTATCATCAAGATTGGGTGAAAAAATATTTGCTGTTATTTCGGAAACTCGTAATTTTTTGGAAGCTTGGCAACCCCTTTCAATGAAAGTGCTTTTCCACAGTCTCTGCTTAGGGCTACTTGAAGAGGAAACAAACCATAGAGACAAAACTGAGAAACACTTTATTTTGTCAAGTTCCAAAGAGCTACTACAAAACATGTTGGATTTAGAGTTCCAAATTTATCTATCTATATAAGAGAGAACAGAGTGAAACCAAAATATAAAAACTGCAGCTGTAGACGAACGCTTCTACCTAGAAGAATACAATTTGGTGAGCCAAGTGGGATTTGTGTACTGATCATTACCACCATGTATCATCAAGTGTAGGTGATAAAATATATGCTGGTATTTCGGAAACTCGTAATTTCTTGGAAGCTTGGCAACCCCTCTCAATGAAAGTGCTTTTCCACCGACGGTGGTAGGGCTAATTGAAGAGGAAACAAACCATGGAGACAATACTGAGAACTCCTTTCTTTTGTCAAGTTTCAAAGAGCTACTACAAACTTTGTTGGATTTAGAGTTCCAAATTCATCTATCTACATAGCAGAGAACAGAGTGAAACCTAAATATAAAAACTGCTACTGTAGACGAACGCTTCAACCTAGAAGAACAAAATTTGGTGAGCCACGGGGGATTTGTGTACTGATCATTACCACCAAGTGTCATCAAGATTGCGTGAAAAAATATTTGCTGGTATTTCGGAAACTCGTTATTTTTTAGAAGCATGGCAACCCCACTCAATGAAAGTGCTTTTCCACAGTCTGTTCCTAGGGGAACCTGAAGAGGAAACAAACCATAGAGACAAAACTGAGAACTCCTTTATTTTGTCAAGTTTCAAAGAGCTACTACAAACCATGTTGGATTTAGAGTTCCAAATTCATCTATCTATATTGGAGAACAGAGTAAAACCTAAAAATAAAAACTGCTACTGTAAACGAACGCTTCAACTTAGAAGACCAAAATTTGGTGAGCCAAGTCGATTTGTGGGCTTGTCATTACCACCTCGTATCATCAAGATTGGGTGAAAAAATATTTGCTGGTATTTCGGAAACTCGTTATTTCTTAGAAGCTTGGCAACCCCTCTCAATGAAAGTGCTTTTCCACAGTCTGTGCCTAGGACTACTTGAAGAGGAAGCAAAACATAGAGAAAAAACTGAGAACTACTTTATTTTGTCAAGTTTCAAAGAGCTACTGCAAACCATATTGGATTTAGAGTTCCAAATTCATCTATCTATATGGGAGAGAACAGAGTGAAACCTAAATATAAAAACTGCTACTGTAGACGAACGCTTCAACATAGAAGACCAGAATTTGGTGAGCCAAGTGGGAATTTTGTACCGATCATCACCACCAAGTATCATCAAGATTGGGTGAAAAAATATTTGCTGGTATTTCGGAAACTCGTTATTTCTTAGAAGCTTGGCAACCCCTCTCAATGAAAGTGCTTTTCCACAGTCTGTGCCTAGGGCTACTTGAAGAGGAAACAAACCATAGAGACAAAACTGAGAACTCTTTTATTTTGACAAGTTTCAAAGAGCTACTACAAACCATGTTGGATTTAGTGTTCCAAATTCATCTATCTATATTGCAGGGATCAGAGTGAAACCTAAACATAAAAACTGCTACTGTAGACGAACGCTTCAACATAGAGGAACAAAATATGGTGAGCCAACTGGGATTTGTGTACTTGTCATTACCACCACGTATCATCAAGATTGGGTGAAAAAATATTTGCTGTTATTTCGGAAACTCGTAATTTTTTGGAAGCTTGGCAACCCCTTTCAATGAAAGTGCTTTTCCACAGTCTCTGCTTAGGGCTACTTGAAGAGGAAACAAACCATAGAGACAAAACTGAGAAACACTTTATTTTGTCAAGTTCCAAAGAGATACTACAAAACATGTTGGATTTAGTTCCAAATTTATCTATCTATATAAGAGAGAACAGAGTGAAACCAAAATATAAAAACTGCAGCTGTAGACGAACGCTTCTACCTAGAAGAATACAATTTGGTGAGCCAAGTGGGATTTGTGTACTGATCATTACCACCATGTATCATCAAGTGTAGGTGATAAAATATATGCTGGTATTTCGGAAAATCGTAATTTCTTGGAAGCTTGGCAACCCCTCTCAATGAAAGTGCTTTTCCACCGATGGTGGTAGGGCTAATTGAAGAGGAAACAAACCATAGAGACAATACTGAGAACTCCTTTCTTTTGTCAAGTTTCAAAGAGCTACTACAAACTTTGTTGGATTTAGAGTTCCAAATTCATCTATCTACATAGCAGAGAACAGAGTGAAACCTAAATATAAAAACTGCTACTGTAGACGAACGCTTCAACCTAGAAGAACAAAATTTGGTGAGCCACGGGGGATTTGTGTACTGATCATTACCACCAAGTGTCATCAAGATTGCGTGAAAAAATATTTGCTGGTATTTCGGAAACTCGTTATTTTTTAGAAGCATGGCAACCCCACTCAATGAAAGTGCTTTTCCACAGTCTGTTCCTAGGGGAACCTGAAGAGGAAACAAACCATAGAGACAAAACTGAGAACTCCTTTATTTTGTCAAGTTTCAAAGAGCTACTACAAACCATGTTGGATTTAGAGTTCCAAATTCATCTATCTATATTGGAGAACAGAGTAAAACCTAAAAATAAAAACTGCTACTGTAAACGAACGCTTCAACTTAGAAGACCAAAATTTGGTGAACAAGTCGATTTGTGGACTTGTCATTACCACCACGTATCATCAAGATTGGGTGAAAAAATATTTTCTGGTATTTCGGAAACTCGTAATTTCTTGGAAGCTTGGCAACCCATCTCAATGAAAGTGCTTTTCCACAGTCTCTGCTTAGGGCTACATGAAGCGGAAACAAATCATAGAGACAAAACTGAGAATTCGTTTATTTTGTCAAGTTACAAAGAGCTACTACAAACCATATTGGATTTAGAGTTCCAAATTCATCTGTCTATATAGGGGAAAACAGAATGAAACCTAAATATAAAAACTGCTACTCTAAACGAACGCTTCAACCTAGAAGAACAAAATTTGGTGAGCCAAGTGGGATTTGTGTACTGATTATTACCACCAAGTATCATCAAGATTCGGTGAAAAAATATTTGTGTGTATTTCGGAAACACGTTATTTTATAGAAGCTTGGCAACCGCTCTCAATGACAGTGCTTTTCCACAGTCTCTGCCTAGGGCTACTTGAAGAGGAAACAAACTATAGAGACAAAACTGAGAACTACTTTATTTTGCCAAGTTTCAAAGAGCTACTGCAAACCATGTTGGATTTAGAGTTCCAAATTCATCTGTCTATATAGGAGAGAACAGAGTGAAACCTACATATAAAAACTGCTACTGTAAACGAACGCTTCAACCTAGAGGAACAAAATTTGGTGAGAGAAGTGGGATTTGTGTACTGATCATTACCACCAAGTATCATCAAGATTCGGTGAAAAAATATTTGCTGGTATTTCGGAAACTCTTTATTTCTTAGAAGCTTGGCAACCCCTCTCAATGAAAGTGCTTTTCCACCATCTGTTCCTAGGGCTACTTGAAGAGGAAGCAAACCATAGAGACAAAACTGAGAACTCCTTTATTTTGTCAAGTTTCAAAGAGCTACTGCAAACCATATTGGATTTAGAGTTCCAAATTCATCTATCTATATGGGAGAGAACAGAGTGAAACCTAAATATAAAAACTGATACTGTAGACGAACGCTTCAACATAGAAGACCAGAATTTGGTGAGCCAAGTGGGAATTTTGTACCGATCATCACCACCAAGTATCATCAAGATTGGGTGAAAAAATATTTGCTGGTATTTCGGAAACTCGTTATTTCTTAGAAGCTTGGCAACCCCTCTCAATGAAAGTGCTTTTCCACAGTCTGTGCCTAGGGCTTCTTGAAGAGGAAACAAACTATAGAGACAAAACTGAGAACTCTTTTATTTTGACAAGTTTCAAAGAGCTACTACAAACCATGTTGGATTTAGTGTTCCAAATTCATCTATCTATATAGCAGGGATCAGAGTGAAACCTAAACATAAAAACTGCTACTGTAGACGAACGCTTCAACATAGAAGAACAAAATATGGTGAGCCAACTGGGATTTGTGTACTTGTCATTACCACCACGTATCATCAAGATTGGGTGAAAAAATATTTGCTGTTATTTCGGAAACTCGTAATTTTTTGGAAGCTTGGCAACCCCTTTCAATGAAAGTGCTTTTCCACAGTCTCTGCTTAGGGCTACTTGAAGAGGAAACAAACCATAGAGACAAAACTGAGAAACACTTTATTTTGTCAAGTTCCAAAGAGCTACTACAAAACATGTTGGATTTAGAGTTCCAAATTTATCTATCTATATAAGAGAGAACAGAGTGAAACCAAAATATAAAAACTGCAGCTGTAGACGAACGCTTCTACCTAGAAGAATACAATTTGGTGAGCCAAGTGGGATTTGTGTACTGATCATTACCACCATGTATCATCAAGTGTAGGTGATAAAATATATGCTGGTATTTCGGAAACTCGTAATTTCTTGGAAGCTTGGCAACCCCTCTCAATGAAAGTGCTTTTCCACCGACGGTGGTAGGGCTAATTGAAGAGGAAACAAACCATGGAGACAATACTGAGAACTCCTTTCTTTTGTCAAGTTTCAAAGAGCTACTACAAACTTTGTTGGATTTAGAGTTCCAAATTCATCTATCTACATAGCAGAGAACAGAGTGAAACCTAAATATAAAACTGCTACTGTAGACGAACGCTTCAACCTAGAAGAACAAAATTTGGTGAGCCACGGGGGATTTGTGTACTGATCATTACCACCAAGTGTCATCAAGATTGCGTGAAAAAATATTTGCTGGTATTTCGGAAACTCGTTATTTTTTAGAAGCATGGCAACCCCACTCAATGAAAGTGCTTTTCCACAGTCTGTTCCTAGGGGAACCTGAAGAGGAAACAAACCATAGAGACAAAACTGAGAACTCCTTTATTTTGTCAAGTTTCAAAGAGCTACTACAAACCATGTTGGATTTAGAGTTCCAAATTCATCTATCTATATTGGAGAACAGAGTAAAACCTAAAAATAAAAACTGCTACTGTAAACGAACGCTTCAACTTAGAAGACCAAAATTTGGTGAGCCAAGTCGATTTGTGGGCTTGTCATTACCACCACGTATCATCAAGATTGGGTGAAAAAATATTTGCTGGTATTTCGGAAACTCGTTATTTCTTAGAAGCTTGGCAACCCCTCTCAATGAAAGTGCTTTTCCACAGTCTGTGCCTAGGACTACTTGAAGAGGAAGCAAAACATAGAGAAAAAACTGAGAACTACTTTATTTTGTCAAGTTTCAAAGAGCTACTGCAAACCATATTGGATTTAGAGTTCCAAATTCATCTATCTATATGGGAGAGAACAGAGTGAAACCTAAATATAAAAACTGCTACTGTAGACGAACGCTTCAACATAGAAGACCAGAATTTGGTGAGCCAAGTGGGAATTTTGTACCGATCATCACCACCAAGTATCATCAAGATTGGGTGAAAAAATATTTGCTGGTATTTCGGAAACTCGTTAATTCTTAGAAGCTTGGCAACCCCTCTCAATGAAAGTGCTTTTCCACAGTCTGTGCCTAGGGCTACTTGAAGAGGAAACAAACCATAGAGACAAAACTGAGAACTCTTTTATTTTGACAAGTTTCAAAGAGCTACTACAAACCATGTTGGATTTAGTGTTCCAAATTCATCTATCTATATAGCAGGGATCAGAGTGAAACCTAAACATAAAAACTGCTACTGTAGACGAACGCTTCAACATAGAGGAACAAAATATGGTGAGCCAACTGGGATTTGTGTACTTGTCATTACCACCACGTATCATCAAGATTGGGTGAAAAAATATTTGCTGTTATTTCGGAAACTCGTAATTTTTTGGAAGCTTGGCAACCCCTTTCAATGAAAGTGCTTTTCCACAGTCTCTGCTTAGGGCTACTTGAAGAGGAAACAAACCATAGAGACAAAACTGAGAAACACTTTATTTTGTCAAGTTCCAAAGAGATACTACAAAACATGTTGGATTTAGTTCCAAATTTATCTATCTATATAAGAGAGAACAGAGTGAAACCAAAATATAAAAACTGCAGCTGTAGACGAACGCTTCTACCTAGAAGAATACAATTTGGTGAGCCAAGTGGGATTTGTGTACTGATCATTACCACCATGTATCATCAAGTGTAGGTGATAAAATATATGCTGGTATTTCGGAAAATCGTAATTTCTTGGAAGCTTGGCAACCCCTCTCAATGAAAGTGCTTTTCCACCGATGGTGGTAGGGCTAATTGAAGAGGAAACAAACCATAGAGACAATACTGAGAACTCCTTTCTTTTGTCAAGTTTCAAAGAGCTACTACAAACTTTGTTGGATTTAGAGTTCCAAATTCATCTATCTACATAGCAGAGAACAGAGTGAAACCTAAATATAAAAACTGCTACTGTAGACGAACGCTTCAACCTAGAAGAACAAAATTTGGTGAGCCACGGGGGATTTGTGTACTGATCATTACCACCAAGTGTCATCAAGATTGCGTGAAAAAATATTTGCTGGTATTTCGGAAACTCGTTATTTTTAGAAGCATGGCAACCCCACTCAATGAAAGTGCTTTTCCACAGTCTGTTCCTAGGGGAACCTGAAGAGGAAACAAACCATAGAGACAAAACTGAGAACTCCTTTATTTTGTCAAGTTTCAAAGAGCTACTACAAACCATGTTGGATTTAGAGTTCCAAATTCATCTATCTATATTGGAGAACAGAGTAAAACCTAAAAATAAAAACTGCTACTGTAAACGAACGCTTCAACTTAGAAGACCAAAATTTGGTGAGCCAAGTCGATTTGTGGGCTTGTCATTACCACCACGTATCATCAAGATTGGGTGAAAAAATATTTGCTGGTATTTCGGAAACTCGTTATTTCTTAGAAGCTTGGCAACCCCTCTCAATGAAAGTGCTTTTCCACAGTCTGTGCCTAGGACTACTTGAAGAGGAAGCAAAACATAGAGAAAAAACTGAGAACTACTTTATTTTGTCAAGTCTCAAAGAGCTACTGCAAACCATATTGGATTTAGAGTTCCAAATTCATCTATCTATATGGGAGAGAACAGAGTGAAACCTAAATATAAAAACTGCTACTGTAGACGAACGCTTCAACATAGAAGACCAGAATTTGGTGAGCCAAGTGGGAATTTTGTACCGATCATCACCACCAAGTATCATCAAGATTGGGTGAAAAAATATTTGCTGGTATTTCGGAAACTCGTTATTTCTTAGAAGCTTGGCAACCCCTCTCAATGAAAGTGCTTTTCCACAGTCTGTGCCTAGGGCTTCTTGAAGAGGAAAACAAACCATAGAGACAAAACTGAGAATTCTTTTATTTTGACAAGTTTCAAAGAGCTACTACAAACCATGTTGGATTTAGTGTTCCAAATTCATCTATCTATATAGCAGGGATCAGAGTGAAACCTAAACATAAAAACTGCTACTGTAGACGAACGCTTCAACATAGAAGAACAAAATATGGTGAGCCAACTGGATTTGTGTACTTGTCATTACCACCACGTATCATCAAGATTGGGTGAAAAAATATTTGCTGTTATTTCGGAAACTCGTAATTTTTTGGAAGCTTGGCAACCCCTTTCAATGAAAGTGCTTTTCCACAGTCTCTGCTTAGGGCT